>NC_089752.1:42417724-42502724 GCF_040412425.1 Macrobrachium rosenbergii | reverse complement strand
TAAATCTTTTGTATCTGCAGTTCAACAAATATTCGTGCTAGCTGTTAGAAGCAACTCTCATCGCAATTTATTATGAATCTCAAGTACCAGAATGCATCTTTTGCATCAGGAGTACAAGAGACCTAAAATGATCAGAATAAATGAGTTCAGTAGACATTTAAGACTATCACAAACAGTCTTTGCATTTGTAATTCAGTGAATATTTAAACTCTCATAACAACTAGCATTCATTAGATATTCAAAGGTATCAGAACATATTTTTGTATTTTGCAGTTTAATAAAACTGGTCTACCAAAGCGAATTATATTTAATCTTATTTTTTACGTTTAGCTAATGCACAGAAACCTGTTAGCTTTCTCTGGCCTTAATGACTCCCCATTGTCGCTTGCTAAGATTAGAATGCTTATAGCATGGTAGGGGCATTAATCTACTGGTCAGCAATTTTTCTAGCCGGCCCATACTCCGGGATGAGGGAAGAAAACGCAACAAAACAGCTGGTAAAGAGAGAAGGGAACTTGACAGAAGAAGAACTGAGCACCACAGGCACAAACAATAAGAGCAAAACAGCCGTTATAAGGCCTTGTTCCTACTATCAACACAGTCCTAGCATTTCAGTGTTGCTTTCCGGTAACAAGCAAAACGAACGTACTTTAAGAGGTAAGCAACATTGAGCAGGAGAAAAGTTATTACTACTTTATTCAGGACGCAGGCTATTTATATAGCGGCGGGACTGACGTCAGCACAGAGGAATACAATAGAACCTTCCAGACCTGAGGTCAATTACTCGACAATAATTACAATGGTAAATACGAGTTTTTTTTTTTTTAGCTGATAGGTAAGATGGGTGAAAGAAGGGTGAGGGCAAAGAAGAGCTAACCATGTAGGGAATAGTTTAGAAAGTGAAACATTAGTAAGAGTAATATGTGGTTTATCCACAATTTTATTTAGTAAGGGTACAATTTTTCTAATATTAACATAATACAATAATAATTTTACATCATAACAACATGGTAAATTGTACATATTAAAATATTTTGAATTTTATTTCTTTAGTATAATCATATTTAAACATAAAATAAAACAAAAATTAGTTCCAATTTCCTCATTTAACCTTGATGTTAATTATCATAATGATTTCGCATGATACCTACATAGTAAATTCTAAATATGACTTTTTCATAAGGCATTTCTATCAATATAATGGTTGAGGTTCACGATGAATATGAAGATGCTCTTCTCCACCATCTGTGGTCTATGTTGTTTGGGTGGTTTTCTCTGCTACGGATTCTTCTGTTAATTCACTGTTGTACTTCGATCTAGTTTGCTCCATATGTTGGCTGCCAGTCTGTATAATCTTGATTAATTGGTTCTACTCTTTGTATTTTTTGTGTATTTGTTCTATGTTCAGATTTGTCATCTTCTTGATTGTTTCTCACTGCGGACCTTAGTATCTTATTTGGAATTTTTGTAATGCACTATATTGAAGTCGATGCTAAACACGTGGGGTATTGGTGGATATTCCATTATTGGTCTGATTAGGCTTTTTAAAATGGATTTTGAGATTGTGTTCATATTCCTAAATCGTTTTAGCTTTGTATTTTTAAAAGTTCTTTGCTATTCTTAGCCTTTCTCTCATGTGTCTTGATATTCCTCTTTGTCCGAATTGCATTCCTAGTATTCTTGTGCTTTTACTAAAATTCATCGTGTTGTTGGTTCAACATTATTTGTGCAGGCTTGTAAGCAGACACTGATACTAGTTGGAATTTAGATTTATTTGTCTTTATCTTCCAAATTTCTTTTCAAACTGATTTATTCTTCTTTCAATTTGGTTCATTGTTTTTTGTGCATTTGTCTTTCAAAGTTGGATCCCTTCTTCGACTGCGTTTTTTCTAAGTGTATACTATTTGAGTTATATCATCTGCAAAGCAGACATCAGTACAGTACTCTGTGGCAGAAGTCATATCTAATGTATATAATATGAATAGTGTTGGACTGGAGTACAGATCCCGTGGACTTACTAGTAACGGGAAATGGACTCCCATGTAATTTTGTGACTTGTTGCTGCTGTTCGATCTTTGATGAAGTTAGCATAGCATTTTCTCAAAAATGTCTGGAAGGTTGAGATGTAATATTTTGTATTGAAGTCCTTGTATCCATACTTCTTGTCAAATGCCTTTGTTATATCTCTACATACTAGGTTTACATAGGTACTCTTCTTCTTGTGATAGTGCAATACTCTCATATATTGTTACACAATCTGGGTCCCTCTCTTCCTTCCTTTCTAAATCCATATTGATTATTATTGTGTAGCTGATTACCTTCTAGGAACAACACTAATTGTTGTTAATTATTTTTTCAAATATATTGCCCGGTACTTCTAGTAATGATATTGGTCTATAATTTCACCACTAGCATTCTTTCCTGGTTTGGGTATCAAAATTACTATTGTATTCTTGAATATAATTGGAAAATATCCCATTGAGAGAGCCCAGTTGTATATCTCTTTTAATTTTTCGAATACAATGTCTGGTAAATTTTGAATTATACCCTTGTTAATTCCACTTCTTCCTGGTGCCTTGTGTTTAAAATTTTCAACTATCGTTTTGATTTCCCATAACCTATTTTCCTTTTGGTTAATGGGCAAGCAGTTCTACTGAGTCTGCAATGTCAGCTGCATGATGCGATTTGTTCTGTTTTCTATGTTGTTCAGTGAATTCATTGACTATTGTCCATGTTGGTTGTCGAAATTTTGGTTATCCTCCCGCGTTATCTGGAATATTTCCGCCAGTAGGGGCTTGTGCAGTACTTCCTCTCTTTGTCATCATATAGCTTTCTCATTCCCATGCTTTATGTATGGCGAAGTATTACTTTGCTTCCCATCAGTCTTGGGTAACGGAGTTCCAAATTGTTTGGGGTTATTGTACTGTATTTCTGTGTTTTTATTAGGTCTTCCCAATTTTGATGATATAATCTTGAGTTTTACAAGAAGAGACAAGAATCACGATAATAAATAAAATTTAGCAATAAAAACTGGGCTGCGCCAACATGATTCACCTCAGTAATAAACAGCATATTAGCAGACAACAATTCTACTACAATACACTTCTAAAGAAACAATAAACATGATAGCAAGCACCATGGAAAGGAATAAAAGACAAGAAAACCATACAAGCAAAGCAGAAGATTTACAAGCAACTCAGGATATACAACAAGATATGCAAGACTGCACACAATATGAAGAAAACACAGCAGAGAGCTCAGAAGACGACTCATTAGATGAAAACTTTACACTCGGAATTGAGCCTAGTTCGACTCGAACCACCAATCCATCCTCAGACGCATAAGTAATTTGTAAGAAACGCAGCATCAATTAACAGAAGAAATACAAGCCTCACTACCAAGCTTCTCAGGTTTCTCCAACTCTCCCATCTTACAAAATCCACAGGGATCAACTTCAGCATCAAAAAGTACTACGCCAGTAGCCAATAACACCAGAAAACGGAAAAGTGGAAAGAAAAAGAAATGTACCATTAGACCACTGTAACTCGAATGGACCCCAACTCTACGAAGAATTAAAATAATTCAGCACAACGTCAACCCTGAAAACAAAGAAATTTGAATTATACAATATATATAGAGAAGTTAGCAACCTACATAATATTAATCAATGAGCATGGTATGAAACGAAATGAAACTTGAAATGCTTCGGATATAATACATACGCAAAACTTTGCTGATGAACCTTTGCAGGAATTGCAATAGCAATCAAGAGTAATATTAGACATAAGATAATAGACGATTTCCAAGACGACTTTTTAGCAGTCCAAATTCAAACTAACAAAGGACCAATAGTGATCGCTACAGCTTACAAGCCGCCAAGAAGACATTATTTCCCACTTCCGGATGTCATGAAGTTAATGAACAGGAGAGAAACCAACCTACCTCATTGCTGATCTAAATGCTGTCACCAAATATTTGGATATAGGCAATCTAATTACACAGGACAAGAAATAGTCAGATTAATAAATAAAAAGTATATCATACACTTAGGACCTGATTTCGATACCTTTGTAGCAAATAACAGAAAAGGAAAGCCAGATATAATATTGGGAAATAATAAAATTCACCTTAATATTGCCGTTACAAAGTAAGTATAGCTTAGTTTTACCAGACCACTGAGCTGATTAACAGCTCTCCTAGGGCTGGCCCGAAGGATTACACTTATTTTACGTGGCTAAGAACCAATTGGTTACTTAGCAACGGGACCTACAGCTTATTGTGGAATCCAAACCACATTATAGCGAGAAATGAATTTCTATCACCAGAAATAAATTCCTCTAACTCTTCATCAGCCGGCGGCGGGAATCGAACTCCGGCCCATCGAATGACGGTCTGAAGCTCAACCAACTCGGCCAACAAAGGGCTTATTGCCGTTACAAGAGGACCAGCAACCTCCTCCGATCATATACCAATGGTAATTACATTGTCAACCAATCCAATAATGATTCCATCCTTAGAAATACCAACATAAAAAAGAGCAAGTTGGGAAAGCCAAAGACGAAATAGACGAAAAATAAGTAGACAACCAACAATAAATTCAAATGAAATAGAAATAACAAAAAAGAAATAGTAGATGGTGAGCTTGAAGAATGGTAACAGAAATATAGAGAAGCAATAAAAATCATATACCCATAACTAAATGTTCACACTTCCACATCCTATTAGTAGTGGTAAGTTGAAATTGATACAATTGGCACTACAACAACATCCAAAACACAGTACTTATAACAGGGTGGAACAACATATTAATGAGAAGATATGTGTCATTACAAGAACAGTTAGTACAAGAAAATACAAGTTGAGTTAAAAGAAAATGGACAATGGCTGATGTCGGGATTTTCTTGACTTTTATTATTTTTGTTCTGACAGGCTCTGATGTTATGGGTCGATGACAAGGCCTTGAGGAGGCGCACTTCTAAAACTATCTGGGTGGGATTCAATAATATTTAGTCAACAAACTGGCAGTTCTATTACAAAACAAACATTTAAACCCATTAACAATACTCGAACATGAATGAAAGAGCATCACGTGGCGGCTACTTACCGCATTAAGAACCAACACTGATTAACGTTGGTTAGCAAATTTCCACTGCACACGCAGCTTCTCTACTACTCACCAATCCAATCTGCTGAACCTGAAAGCCTCTCTTGGGCTTTGTTATTACTTGCAGCCCTTAGGTCTTTGATATCACGTGCTTGGAAAGCACTCAAGTCCACGACTGGACGAAAAAAACGACAACAAATCGAGAACTATTTACTCTAAACTACAATTAAAATGACATTCTTACACTTGCAGCTTTTGCTTGCTGTGCAAATCAAGTCCTCATCGCAAGGATGACACATTCTATACATGGATAAAGATAATCACAGTTACTACGAATTTGACCTGGTATGGCGCATGGCTGCCAGAGAATCGAGAGACACACCAAAACATCACGGTATTTACGACGTTCAGACCAGGGCAGGAATGAGGCGTCGTCACTCTACTTCAAAGGAAACTTACACTTTCCGTAAACTACAGAACTTTGTAATTCAGGCGGGAATCATCGCTATTTAGCATTACGGAGATCAATGAATCTACTTTACTTGTGAATAGGAAGAATGACAGTTAAGTTACTTACCTAGATCAATGAATTGACTTGAAGTTCTGGCTGAAGGCCAATCTGCAAACTCTTGAATGGCCATGGAGTCCTGGATCCAAATCTCTACATAGACAATTTAGCTCGTACTAGGAATAGCAAATCATATTCATTAATGAAAATTCATAGTGTCTTCATTACTATAAGATCGCATTCTTCCTCCAGGCATTTAAGAATTACTTAACTCTGTCGCTATGATACAACTTTCTGCACAATGAACTGCCCGCGAGATCCTCGTTTTGCCCCAATTTAAATGCAACACTTGTGAAGTTAAATGGGGGGACTTCGAATGATCAGTTCGAAATTTGACATACCCACACCGAAGTATGGGGCGTTGAAATGCTGGACAATTCAGGAAAGACTGAGCTTGGGGGGGGAGTAACCACTCCTACACTAGTCAGTCAGGCTCGCTGCGTAGCGCTCCACAGCGACTCTAACAGAGTACACAAAAAACATGACATGGCAAAAAAAAATTAACATCAATATCACACCCCGGGGTAATCAATGTCACACATATACAAACAAAATATCAATGGCAGATATATACATATAAATGTACCCATTCACATAAGGTAGACATGAATCAGCATAGAAACTCAATAGGCAATGAGCCTGCAATAAGATCAAAAGCATAAATGCAAAATCACAATCAAGGAAACATGAATATACACTCTCATAAGGCCATCTGCCTTTAAGGAAACATAGATTACACTGAATCAGTATGTACTCTTTCACGGGACACATGCCCTCAAAACTCTTTCACTTCTCTTATAAGAAGTACTCATTACTCATATACATTTTGCACTTCATCTTGAGGGTGGGGGCTATCTTCCGCATAACTGACTTGTTTGCAAGAGGGGCTCCACTACCTTACGCTGACCGACGACTTCCATCCTCTGGAGGATTCAACTCACCTACATTTACTTGGGTCCACCCTCCTGCCTACTAGAATAAGGACCTTCCTGCTTTCTTCTTCTGTTTCTAGCTATAACTTAGATATAGTCACTTCCATTGTTACTTCATTAACTCTCATGTTTAGCAGCAGTCTTTTCAAAGGGATATGGAACGCCTTTTGTTCCCTAACTGAACGTCAACGTCACCACCACTCGATACCTCAGTATCATTCACTTCAGCACTCTCACTTACCGCATTGGTATCGCTCGAATCGTTACCAACATCGTCAGTGTCTTCTATGTCACTCAAGACCTTTGTGGCTGGTTGTTCGGATGTTGCAGCCAGTGCCATCCCTTGGTCGTCCCCAGACGTCACAATATTTCCTGGAACACCTACTGCTGGGCTGCACGCCTCATCTCGGACCTCTTCGCGCCGTCGTTGTCACAAGACCATCTCCGTCGCACCAACAACATTGTCAATACCGCTCGTCTCAACGCCATCATTGTCATCTGAAAGTTCCAGGGGACCGCGGCTGACAGCACGCAGGGACTCAACATCTTCGAACAATACCTTGGCCGAACGCACAACACCGTCGTCGTCCACGTACGTCTCCATGATGCGTCCAAGGGGCCACGTTGCCCGCTTTTGATTTTCTTGCTTTATTAACACGATGTCTCCGGGGTAGCCGGTGGGTTCCCCAGACCGACAATCGTGTCGGGCTTCCTAGGGCACTTAGTACTCCCTTCCTCCACCTCCCGAAGCCGCTTTTAAAGTGTCTGTTACTAGATATCGATCCCGAGCTCCGGAGGCAAGATAGCATTAAGGTCTTCATCTGGTAAAACAGGTGCCATTAAGTTAATTAAGTGACCTCGTATTAAATGAGAGGGGGTGAGGACCTCGTCCTTGCACTTGTCACCGCTATACATCAACGGCCTATTATTAACTACCGCCTCCGCCTCTCTCACTAAAGTTAATACGCATTCGCAGACACTTCTCCCGAGGGCAATCTTAGCGGGCACGCCAGAACACCAATCAGACGTCAAAAACTGTCGATGACACACGGGGCAGTTTGAAATCGCTATTCGAGCACCAGTCCTCCTCAGGAACTGCTGGATCATCCTCTTCATAAAGTCCCTGGAGGAGGTTGCTGGCCGCTCAACGCTTGGTGGTTATCAGAAGTGATTAAGGTCGGGGCTCCATGCATAGCACTGAATCTTCGAAGAGCCAGAACAAATTCCTCCACTTCCAAGGAGGGGCAGGGAAATTCAAATACACGGCCCTGTACAAGTGGCACGCCAATGGCGAGGATATAGCCTGGTTGTGTTTCTGTTTGTATGGTCATGTGTGGTCCACGCGATCATGTAAATGGTTTCTGCAAGGTGATCCTTTCCTTCGGCAGGTCGTCTCACCAGCGGTTGGAAGGCCAGTACACACTCTGGACACTCCAGACAACTTCTTAGTAATAGACCTCAGGCCCAAGGCCCAGCATTTCTGTCGAAAATCGCCATTAGCGATTGACATTACAATGGGAGGTGCAAACAATGTAAATACTTTAAGTATGTTCTGACTAAGTGTCCCTTTGGCAGGCAAAAGAATTAAATGTTTATCTCATCAATTTGGGACATCATCCCTTTAGTGCAAATCAATTTATCTACTATAATTAAATCTCTAATTGACTCACAAAATTAGCATCTCAAGAGAGGGTCTGACCTCACCCTCCAAATATGCATACACAGTAGGTAAATAGAATCTTTGCTCTAATAAGACAAGAGCTCGAAAAGGATCCCTTTTCACTTTTGCAAACCCTAACACTAATCTGGTTACTCTAATCAAAATTCGGAACTCAAACCTCCTGAGTAGTAGGTCCCATATCCCTCCTGGGGGAATAGAGCTTGTTTCTTCCCTCAGTTCCTGCACCGCCGCTACCACGGTTCTGATATTCGTTAGATCTGCCTCTTTGAAAGGAACAGGCTCTCCTGCGATTCTCAAGAACTCTGGACCCTGGCGCCAAAGAGGGTTCTGCTGCAATTGTTGGATTGTTATGCTCTCTAGACAAGACATCAGCAGGGACTCTGTTTGCTGGGCAATATACTTCACTGAAATCACAACTAAGTGGAGAAAACAACACCACACGGTTAGATATAAAGATATTTTGTTGTCCTTGGCATCCGGGATGCCACCCAGGCAATGCCACTTTGCTGTCTGACCAGATACTAAACTTCTTGTGGCTCTATTAGTCCTTTAATCGTTTTCGCTAGCCTACAACCTAGCAGCAAAGCCAAAAGTTCTAATTTAGGGATGGTGATTTTGAGCATCCTTCGAGCATTCTCATTTTGCTGGTGAGTAATGACACACGCTACCTTTCTTTATCTCTGACATACACTACAGCAACCGTATGCCCTACTACTGCATCAGTGAATATATGGAGTTCGATCTACTGAGACTCCTGCCGCTCTAGGACATGTTAAATCACTGACTGATTTCAACTCTGCTAACAGTTCTGCGCTTTACTTTCCTTTTCTCACACAACACGTCATCCCATCCAATCTCTTGTTCCAAAGCTGTTGGAGAAACAAGCCACTAACAAATAAATAAAGGACTGATTCAGACCTAGCGGATCGTAAATTGAGACTAGCAAAGATAGTACCCTACGTTTCGTAGGTACCCATCCCTCCCCCAATTCATGAATCCTCTCACTCTCTTTCACACACAGACAGTCGATGTCTCGAGCCCATCTCAGCCCGAGCACGCTCGCATTCACGGGTTCTTTCCACTCTCTCTCGCTATCGAAGGCTATACTGTTCGTTGCCCACCCTTCTAACGGCATTCCGGCCTCATCCGTAAAATTGTATGGACAGACTTGTTCTTTTTTCATCTCGTCCATCCTCTTCAAAGGTACTAACATAGTTATCAACGTAAAATGACTTGCTTAATTCAGGTCTTCCTTTCTAAACTAAAATGATGACTCAATACTTGTTGTAACAAAAGGACTAGCCGTGGATGCCGAACACTTCGCCACTCTGAAAGCGAATGTCATTGACCTGCTACCTTCGCCACAGGAATCTTGTATATTTGGCATCATGTAAATCTAATAGTACTCTCTATGAAATGCTTTGCTTATGTCTGCAAGCATGGCGCATTTATTCATTTGAAACTTTAGAAGTACACATAGGCCAACTCTACTAAATTAGGCACAGGTAATAAGGGTATTCATTTAAGGATTTATTATTCTTAGCTTTGGATGAGGCATTGAACATCTCTAAGGGGGTCGTGGTTATCTATTTTAATGCCGAAATGCGGCACATGTAGTATCCTTCATTTTTTGATCTTTTACTTCATATAAATCCTTCCTCCAGGTATTTGTCGATCACTCCCCGATATTGATTATATCTTTGTCTTCTGAAATTTTGTTTGCAGCGAATCCAGTTGTGCTACAGCATTTCTAAAGTTTGCTTGGCCTACCTTCTGAACGGAACGGCAACCATTTGATATCCCTCAGGCTTTTCATTACACTCATAAAACCTTCGTGATGTCTTCCGTCATGGACAGTGTATTGCCTGATGGGCATGCCTACGGTATCCAAACGCCACCATTCATCAACATCAATGCAATTGGTTCGCTTCACAACCCTACATACCCTGAGCGTTCTTGTGACCTTTTAATAGCCACTGTGGCACTCTCCCATATGGCGACTTGCCATTATGGGTCAGAAAAAGACTTATCCCGTCGATCTTTTCTACTCCAATAATGAAATAATTAAAGTAGTCTGCACCACAAGAATGTGCATCGGCTTGCAATTTATCGCGCTTTACTGTCAGGATCTGCAACGCGGACTCCCTTCCCAACTAGGTGTTGTCTTACTTCTTACATAACCTGGCGTTATGAATCGGGACGCCCACGCTCTTCGGAACAAACTAGTTTCATTCGAACAATTTGTTACCCACTCTACCCCTGCAACTCACAACGTCATACTGGCCACTGATTTCGCTGAACCAGTGAGCACCATCACCACTTTGCTCAACATCGGCAGGCCCAACTGCTTGCAGTTTTAGCGGAGATAAAGTCATGACTCCCAGTGTCCAAAAACAAGCGAACCCGTTTACTCCCTGCTTGTGATGGATCTCGGCCATGGCCGTTAGCAAAATCGTACAGGGAAGATCTACACTAGACGTTTGGGCTACTTTGGCGCTCTTACATGGTTTTGATTCTACTTTCTCTTGGGGTGGACGGGGTTTTCTATCGTGCTGCCTGGGCGTCGCATTTACTACAGGGCGGGAGGTTGTAGCTTGACTGTTACTTACTAAACTGGGATTATTTCGGGACGAAGTGGAGGGAACGGAATGTGCTTTTCTGAAGCTGCTATTATCACAAATGGAAGTATTATGATTATTTCCACAACTTTTACATGAATTGGGGTTAGGGCATCTATCACTACGGTGACCTGACTGAAGGCAATTAAAACACAGGCCCTTCCTTAGTAGAATGCGGCGTCTGGCAGCCACGTCACTTACTCGGCGGCATCCGTGAGGCGGTGCCGTTCATTGCAAAAGGGACAAGAATTATTCTGCATGGGTTTGTTTTTGGGTCTAACGCTGACATCGTTTTTCTTATCAGATTCTAATTTCTCGCCTCGCTGTAACGTGTCATCTTCCAACATGCGAATTATGAAGTCTATAGCTTCAAAAAATTCTTCTAAACTATAGTCGCATTTTCTGAGGTGTTCGACCACCTTTCGATAGAGCTTACCTTCTGACAACTTCTGATTGATATGCCCATGGCCATGCCATGGCCTAGTATCATTAGTACTGAGTTTCTTTTATTTGGCTCAGTGATCACTGTTAACTCGCAATCTGAACTCTTCAGCTCTACGGGGTTCAACGAGGGTACGAATATGTTGGCAAGTTTTCGATGCAAGATCACGAGCGTTTGGTGTACATTACCATATTGCTTATAAATATACACTTGTAAACTTTCACCTTTATCTGATGCTTCGATAAAAAGGTGTTGCCGAAAAACTGTTTCATTGGCACTGAATCCCTTAGTAGTTTCCTTGTCGTGTGCATTGTCTTTGTGTGTTCTATACTGATTTATATGCTAAAAGGATTATCAGTAATAACCCTGTAGGTGGGTCTCAAAGACTTAAGATTTCTTCACTTTGACGATATTCGTGTGACGTTCGAGAGTTTCAGTGGAATGGATGATGCAGGAAATTCTAACTAAAATGAGATAAAATCACTGTCTCGGAAAAGCTTAAATACTGAAGACATTTTGGGAGGGAATTCAGCGGGTTTTATTATGCGAAATGTTTAATGATGAATATCATAATTTGACATCGGCTGCGTTTCTCACAAATTCTGTTTTTGTTATTCTCCGATTTCAATTTAATTTTTACCGGATTTTGTCTTCCGATTTTGTTTATTATTGCTCTTATTTGTATAATTTTTACAATGAACCGCACTCAGCGCTAATGAGGAAGGAAAATGGATTTTCTGAAATATAAATCGATATCGAACCAAAATGGAAGTTGACACTAATTTCCAAAAGCAATAGCCTAGTCTTTTGTGAGGCAATGCTGTCGAAGTTTTGGTCAATTTTTAAGAACAGTTCGTAACTCGATTTGTTATTATAGGCCTACGTGAGAATGGCTTTTTTTTATATATATATACAGAGGCAGGTAAAGTACTTGGGCCGATCACACTTTTGCTCTCTCTTCCGCTTATTTTTCATTGACACCTTCAAACCAACATTTTCCGAGGGTTTCCTGCTTTCATCTTTGAAGTAATTGCACGATCGGCAGAGTAAAAAAATTCTGTAAACACAAAACGGAAAAAGTTAAATGTTTTAGTGAACGAGTGTTTGTGAGAGCTGTTTGCAAAAAAGAAATGGCTGCATTTTATCAGCAGTTGCTGTGCGATGTTTCCCAGATAGCGCAAAAAGTTATGGAGAGAAATGAATCTGATACATGTTTATCAACTTGTAGATTCCTGTCATAGCAGGGGTCTTCTGGAAAAATGGTTATTAATATATTATTTTTTAATTCACAGTGTAAAGTTGTGCAGCTTTGTAATTTCTCCTTTATTTGATTAATAAACATCTTAAGGAAATAAATATGATAGCCATTAATCTAAATCTGTAGACTTTTTATCCTTATGGCCTGTCCACACTAGCGGGCATGCCCGTCGGGCACTTCCGGCTGTTTATATTTTCTTTCGCTTCTGAAGCAGTTACCAGACAATTGCATCGCTCTGGCTCCATACTCGGTCGGTCAGTATAGTAGAACGGTTTTTGGGAACAGTTTTTGCCCGTCGGGCAGTGCCCGCTAGTGTGGACAGGGCCTCAGTTATGTCTTCCTTTTGACATTTTTTATCTGAAATTTTTTTTTTTTTTTTCTTAACTGTTAACTACTTTCAGGGAATTATTTATCCAAAATTTCGCTCGAGTTATCGACGCCGATTTTTGCCTGAACCACTAGTTGCGTTGAAATATTTCCCAGTTGACCTTTATTATTTTCTTATTCACGTGACCCAATGGATATTTCTTGATTTTAGTGCACACGCACGAATCTCATGACCAAACGAAATTACGAAATTACAGACCTGGTAATTGGAAAAGGGGAAGTAACTGTGAACTCATTACGCCAATTTAGATTGCTCATTTAGGGCACTTAAGCAGTGATTTGCTTCGCCTAATGTGGTGGATGATCATCCTCGCTTAATATAGTGAATTATATTGTTAAAGGGAGGAATATCTCATAGGAATCTTTACATAGTTGAATTGTTACATTTATTATCGGAAGTTTTTATAGATGATAGCTGGCTGGCCATACTACGGCATTGTATCAAGACCCTTATACAGACCAAAGTGACTAATAATTCATGAGAGGTGTGTCTCATATATTCATGTATTTCCTCTCATTCCAAGTTCAAAACAATGCGTTAAATAGTTATGAAATTAATTGACTTAACGTTTTATATCAACGTTTTATATCATTTAAAAAAACACGGATACTAAAACCATTTATTGATGTATTTTCGCATGAGATTTTACAATCACCATTACAAACTCAAACCCCCTTTTTCCCATCCGTGTGAAAAATAGAGCGACCAAAATATGCAATCAGCGTTTGGGGAACCCATTAATTTTTCTCTTTCACCCTTGAAACTAAAGAGAAAAGAATCTATTCAAATAATCCCTATGAGAAAATAGAAAATATTGCAAATAGTCCCCAGGTTGGATTGAGTTGGTGTTAAGGAAGGATATCATGTTTTTGAGATATATATATATATATATATATATATATATATATATATATATATATATATATATATATATATATATATAATATATATATATATATATATATATATATATATATATATATATATTATATATATATATATATGTATATATTTTTTTAAATGTTTACATTGCCCAGAGTTATTATCGTAGTCACGTACAATCGTACTTGGAGCGGAGATCGTGTTTTCAGTTTGTAGTAAGATCCTGGCCGTACGTTGTTATCGTCTCGTTATGATCTTTTACCAGGCAGAAGGGTACGTGTTGTTTCGGCAGGCTCTTCCTCTTGACAGAACGGATAGATGCCCATTCAAGGCGGTCAAAACTAGGTGTGTTTTAGAATGTCGACTAGGAGATGGTTTCTCAAATATTCGTAGTTTTGTTCGAGAGCAACTGGGTTGAACATCAAAATTAGAACATCTTGGTAAAATGGTTGTGTTCCAGGGCTCACGTCAACTGCTTGTTTATCGTCCGACATTTACTAAAAATGTTATTTATGCCTGTGCTTTGCATTTGGTCATAAACATGCGATGAATATAATATTCCACTTGGAACTTCTTTTTGGAATATTTGTTCATTAGTTTTGAATAAAAAAATAAATGCTGCAAGGTTGAAAGTGACTGTTTATGGACATTTATGCAGATGTTCTGCATATACATAAAACAGTACAAATGACAACCATACAATGCTGGGCGATAACAATAGATAACAACTATTCGTATGTGTGCTCTCGTGTTTGTTTCCCTAAATAAAAAGCTCTTTTACGACAGATGGTAGAGATTGCATCTCAACTGGACAATATTTGCAGTTGAAAATTCATCAGGGTGGTACTCTTTCAAAGAGCTTTTGCAAATATTGTCTTACTTTGATCAATCACATTCAAAATGTTGGGAGTTGAGCGTATTTAAAATGATTTTGGATCTGGATATTCCCATTTTAGTTTTCTGTAAAAGAAAACTATTGTGCCTGCTTTGTCTGTCCGTCCGCCCTCAGATCTTAAAAACTAATGAGGCTAGAGGGCTGCAAATTGGTATGTTGGTCGTCCACCCTCCAATCATCAAACGCACCATATTGCAGCAAGAGATAAAAAAAATACATTTCTTTTTTCGTAGCATTTCCTGCCATGTTTGGCGCTCACGCTTTTATTTTTGTAGACCTGCTTAGTTGTAAGAAAATCCTGGTGAGTCTCAAAAAATTATTTTTCACTTTTTAGTGCATTTTAATAAGAACTTGTTTTAAAATAATTGTTTTTTGTATATTTTTTTTATTACTTGTTTGTTTGTTGCCCCCTATTAAGCACTTCTTTCTCCTGAGTTACTCATTCTTCTTCTTCCAGGTACTTCTCCCATAGTCAAGTCTCCTTTTCTCTTCTCAACCACGTTAGCACTGTTGTTTTTCTGTCTTGTCTGGTATTTTTTCCTTTTCAGATTTTCTTGCAACCTCGTCTCCATGTTTACATTTGAATCTGTTTCGCCCTCCGCTTCTTCCCTGTGTTTTGCTAACGGATAGAGATTGAGCGACACTGTATGACAAAAATTATATTTATAATATTGGCGTGGGAAATACAATATTGGTGGTACGTGTATCATTGAAGAAATTTCAATTTTTGAAGGGTGGTCCAGTGTTGATGTGGATAATGCATCACGGAGTATGTGAATATTATCAAAATATAACTGTAATTTTTTGGTGTCTGTAATATATCATTGGGTGCATGGTTAGTTTAGTTCTAATAAGCTGAGAAGTGCTTGGATTATCTCTCTGCAACGTTATATGTCCACTAAAACTATCACCACTCACATTCCTCATGGATTCATACGAATATCAAGAAATGAAATGTCACTCGCTCATTGCAGCGTATTTGTTTTCATTATTAGTGAGAGATTTTCATGTTTGGGGTGACGAAGGAAATCTTTATTCTTATTTATTTTGTGTTTGAAACGTAGAGAAGTAATTCCAGTTATTTTTAATATGAAACAGTTTGAGGCAAGAAACTCATGTCCCATTTTTCTTTCATTTTTCCTTTCGCATATATCAGTGTCATCCTTTAATTATGAATATTTCCCAATTTTGTCTGATTTTTAGAATATCATTATATATATATATATATATATATATATATATATATATATATATATATATATATATATATATATATATATATATATATATATATATATATATATATATCATTTACATTATTGTGGCTTTCTACTTATTACTCGTATATATATGTATATATATATATATATATATATATATATATATATATATATATATATATATATATATATATATATATATATATATATATATATATATATATATATATATATATATATATATATATATATATATATATATATACTGTATATATATATATATTTTTATAAATATTACTGCTGTTCGCCCTCGTAACTTTCGATTGTAAAAATATCAGCCTGACTGAGACCGGGAAAAGACGTTGTCTATATAGGTGCGTCTTCAGTTCAAACCTTAACGTCCGTTGGAGAACGGGATAGGTAAGTTAGGCCTTTACCCTATAGGAAAATTTCCCTATCAGCCTTAAGAATAGGTGGTCCTAAGGTCCCTTTTTCCTTCCTACCTGTCTCTTGGCGAATGTTTTTAACAAAAGCGTAGACGCCTAAGGCATGACTGATAGGCCTGTTTTGACCTAGGCTCGGTCAGAGAACTTCAGAGAGAACCAAGCTTCCGGAGAGATAACACGTCCAGTTGGACCTCTTCCCCCTTTCTTTGTCTATTATTCTATTAGTGAAGTGAAGAAACAATTGCAAGAACTCCACGTCGGTCGTTGATGCGCACAACGTTCGTCCTAAGGTAAAGTCGCTTTTTCAAAAACTTCGCCCATTCTTTTATCCTTTGTTTTCTGTATTTCAAATTTCCTTTGTTCCCCCTTCAGCCACCACTTACGGTATATGTGTTCACGAAGTCTAGATTAAGTCAAATTATTATGTTGTTAGCTTCAACCCCGTTATTCCAGTAAACTACCTAGGATTTAGGGTAAGCAAAATCAGGTTAAATCTCGATGCTTTGTATGGCTCGCGTCCGAATGTTTGGAAGAACCGTTGCGTTTAAAATCAAATTCATCTCAAATATTCTTTGTTAAGGTTAATAACCCTTAACTGGCGACCTTTGGCTAATTAACGTCTGTCTTTGAGGTTAACTTTTGGCTTCAAGTGACAGGTTACGTGTAATCTTGGTTTGCAGGGCCGTAAAATTACGTAAATTGAATAATACATGATCAACCAAGACTCTCACACGTAACATTGGCGACCTTGCGTAGAATCTAAAGTACATTTTAGAGAAAGAATCTGGAGAAAAGGAAATTAAATTACATTAATTCCAAAAAAAAAAAAAAAAAAAAAAAAAAAAAAAAAAAAGATATTGAATTCCATTTCATTCTTCCAAACAAGGAACCAGGCATAATAATAAGCAGTAAAGAGAATAGTTATAATAACAAGTGTAGCGAGAATTAGCATAGGTAGGAAGGGTGTAGAAACAGAGTGAGACATAATTTATAACGAGAGACATAATTTATGAATGGCATTTTTACTGTGTTCGGAGCATTCGAGTTAAGTCGTCCATAACGTATCTTAAGGCCGGAAAAAGCGGAGCCTGTTTCATGTACACAAAGTAATTTAGAAATCGCGTCGGCAATTCCGATCGTTATTGTTTGCATATAGCGGGAATCATTCAAAAACCGTGTCAGTGAAGTGGCGAACGAACGGAAGTAGTAATTGTATCATAAAATACATTTTCAGTAAAGTAAATTTGGTCCGTTCCAAATCACGCAAATCTATTCCATTGTTTGCCGAGGATGTTTCACCGCGAGAAACGATAACAAAAGACACAAAGTTGTTTGGTAATTTAGTTTTCCATCCGTAACGTAAAACGCTATGCATGATTGGTATATTTAAAGTAAAATCTGGATACCTGCATTTGTTTCGTTGTTTGAATTTGTGCTAAAAGAAAATACCCACCGCGTTCGTTGTTTTGAAATTGTTCGAACTGTTTGTGAGAGAACGCCATTTTGGGTTTCCTTGCCGCCGCGAGGTTGTCTTTGAAAAACTTAGGCCTAACGGGATTTTCCGCCATCTTAAGACCTTGTTATTGTCATTCTCTGTTGTGACCACTCTGCTCCCAGCCCTTTTGGAACTACTTTCTCGGCGTAGTAGAAGTTAGACAGACTTAGGTAGAAAAAAAAAAAACAAAAGATAATTTAGGCAGGAAAGATAGGCCTTAGTTAGGAGTAATGCCATAACAAGTTCCTATACAAATACCTGCTATAAAAATCATATAAAGAAAATTTAAAATTTTTACGATAAACTTTTGTGACGTCGGCTCCCGGGAAAATTAAGATAATAAAGTAATCCCTAAGGAAGCCAAGACGACGCATCTATATCATTTATTAAGATCCATGCCATTGTGCATGTATAAAATCTTTGTTTACATGTTCTTAAGCAGCAAGAAATTCGCTGATTGAAAATCTCTCTCTCTCTCTCTCTCTCTCTCTCTCTCTTCTCTCTCTCTCTCCGTAAGCATTCCTAACCTAAGTGTACGTGACCCTCTTCAAAGAAAGAACGGCCGACACTAGGCTAATTAATTCGAATACTTAAACCAATTAAAAGAAAACACCTCTGTCCCACAATAGATGAGGACAAGTTAAGAGTAACTACAATACAGTGATAAACTGTCGGTCACGAGTGAGGCCTGCTATCCAGACCGAAGCAAACAGTAGTTTTCACCCTCTGAAAAAAAGAAGGGGCCAGCACTGGGGCCGGTACTGGGACCAGCCACTCACGAGGATCTTTAAAAAAAAAAAAAAAAAAACCCAAATTCACTTTATTCCACAGTGCCAATAATTTGCAGCACTCATCACTGGAATAGGTTACTTCTCTATCTCTCTCTCTCTCTCTCTCTTTTACCTTCCCTTTCTCTCTCATTCGATTGTTGCACTCTGCAGGGGGTGTAGAGTGCCTTTCCTCCCATATAGCCTAGTTGGACTCCAGTAGAGGGTCCCTAGGAACACATTGGCACCATAAGTGCCACCAAGCAAGAATCCAGAAAAATAAATAAAACAAAACCAAAAGGGAACACAGAAGAGAAAGTTCTTCTGGAACCTAACCTGCACCAGTGCCTAGGGATACTGAGTGCCACCAGTGTGACCTGTACACGGCACACCCAAACTACAGTGCCACCTTTTGAAAGGGTGCCACGTCATTATTGAAGAGACACTTCCTCGCTGCCCAAGTACGCCCAGTCGACCCGGTTAGACGCCCTTCCCCACCAGAACCATGGCAGCAGAGCATTATAAAACTTTCCTGGGGCTGGGGACGGCGGCAGGTCTCACCGGCTCGGAACTTACCACCTGGGTTAAGGAGCAAGTGGACGACTTGGCCAAGCGGGAGAAGGAAGAAAGACTCGAGCAGAGGAAGTATGAAGCAGAACGAAGGGTGTATGACGCCGAGCAAAGGCAATATGAAGAGGAAAGAGAAGAAAGAAGGAGACAGCATGAGTTAGCCTGCAAGGAAACTGAGTTAGCCCTAAAGGAGAAGGAGCTCGAGCTTGAGAGAGCGAAAATGGAGAATGCCGAAGCTATGGCTAGCCATCAAGCCTCCAGTCCTACACCTGCTGCATCAAACGCTCCAATTTCAAGCATCAATTCCCTAGTCCCCAAGTGGACTGAGGACGAGCCAGAAGCATGGCTGGAGGAGATCGAGGCTCTTTTCGATAACTACAGCACCACGGAGACGGAGAGAGCCTTAATACTAGCCAAGCATATGGCGGAAAAGCCAAGGCAGCGCTTCGCTCACTGGAGAAGAGCCAGAGAGGCAACATGGCGGAAGTTCGTAGAGTCATTACAAAGGCCTGCAAGATAACCCCAGAAAAATGGAGACAACGGTTCCGAGGTCTTGCCAAGGAAGTCGGCTGGTCTTGGACGGAATGGGCATGTCACAAAACCCAGTCCGGTACGCGCTGGTTCGACTCCTTGGCCTGCACGACGTTTGAGGATCTCTTCAATCGGACCATGCTAGAAGACCTGTTCCAATGTGTGCCTGGGCCCCTTGCTGTGTATCTTAACGATAAGCAGCCCTCCACACTTATGGAAGCTTGTCGCATGGCTGATTCGTGGAAACCTTCAATCAGTCGCATAGCACCTCTCAGAAGCGAATCATCCCTCCGCCTACCTCTCGAACTCCACTCGCCCGAAGAATGGACTGCCTAGCAAGACCCTGTGCAACTATTGCAAGAAGGGGGGCCACGCTGAAGCTGAGTGCCGATACAAACTCGGCACTAATAAGCAGCCTAACCCTACCAGCCAGAACTCCGCTCCCGATTCATCCGCTCAGCCCTCTCCTCCAACAGTTACTGCAGGCCACCGAGCCCATCCAAAAGGCCCGTGCAAATCCTGTGGGGCTGCTAGCCACTACAATGCTGGATCTCCGGCCTGTCCACATCATGTACCCACCACCAAATTTGTCAACCTAATCAGCACTTCATTCTCTGCGGCTGGTCCGCACCGGATCCTTTACCCCGAGAGACTGGAAACCCAGTACATCTCGGTAGCCCCTCTTCAGAGCACTAGCCTGCCCATGACCCTTCCGGTCACAGTAGACACTGCGGCAGATATTAGCCTGATCGCCAGGGCCCAAGTGCCAGCCGGTGCTGTGGTTGACGAAGAAACACGGTGGGAAATGAAGTGGATAGAGGGCCACACCATCACCGTTCCTACTGTCCAACTCCAGGTTATGACACCTTGGGGCACGATACCCCACCGCCTCGGCGTGGTAGGTGGAATTCGGCCCGGAGTGGTCTTCTTGTTGGGTCGGGATCTTCTCTGCGGAAGCCCGTCACCAACGCCACTCCGCAGCCACGTTACCTCCTCCACAGAGGCCCCAGTTAAAACTCTCAACCATGACAAACCTCCACCTTCCGCCCACCAAAGTGGTCCGCGGAAGGGGCGCCACCCAACCTATTTCAGGCCTAGCCCTCTCCAATCGCGAAGGGCTGGCCCACCAAGAGGTCCCCCTCCGCGAAGAGAGATTCAGGAGGAGCAGTACCGCTGCAGGACGTGCAAGCGGGCAGACCACTCCACAAATTGGGAGGGCTGCCCAAGCAAGCAACGCCCAGCGGACGCCCCCGAACAAAACTCTAGGAGAGGCTACGATCTCCCGCTGGGGCAGGAATCTCTGCCGCAGCCAACCACAAGTCGTCCGCGAGGTAGTGCACCTCCGGACCCCTTGTCAGGCATGCCTGACCCTCAACTGCTGCCAGTGCCACTTGCGAGCACTGAGCAGTGCCAGACTCCGTCCGCCACGGACGTTGAGCTACCAATGGAAAAGGCCCCTATGCTGGGTCTAAATCATGAGGCGAATCCTCCTCCGGGAGATTTAGGATTCCCCATGCAGTTGATCATTGCGACTGGAGAGCCTCCAGCACCCGAACCTTCTTCTTTGCAAGATTCTTCTTTGCATTTGACTCCAGGGGATGAACCCTGGAGGATCGAAATGGTACCCCTCCCTTGGAAGACCAGGAACTGGCATCCTCGGACGCAGAAGTCGAGATCGCTCTCGCTCCGGTTGTCGCAGCAGCCGGAGTAGGAGTCCTCCCGCAGCTTTTGCAGTTGCCCCTGACTTCGCGCCCGCTAGCCCTTCTGGCCTGTCCCCGGAGTCGGTGCTCTCATCACCTGCTAGGCCAGCTACTGATAGGCCTTGGAGGAAACCGAAGAAGAAGAAGAAGGGGCGGACGAGAGCCCAGTAGTTGCCGAGCTATAAGCTCCTCCTGGCACTAGTGCCCTCTCGGCACAGTGCCCTAACATCTAAGAGTGATCCTGGCCCCTTGCCCAGAGAAGGTAGCCAGTGTGATCTCTTCCTTTTATTTGTACCTAGCCTAGGCCACCTTAAAGTACGGTACATCAATTTAGTAACCTTGTTCCTTCCACTTACCACCGAGCCGCAGTAATCATGTAAGTAGCATAACTAATTTCAGTAATCTCAACTATTGTGAAACGAGCCACGATGCTCGTGACACGCATGGCCTAAGACCTCAGTGAGGCACCCATTTATCATATGAGGCAACCCTCATGAATTAACTAGTAAATTTTAATTGTATTAAACATAAACCATGTTGTAATTTAGTTAGAATATTAACTCTTATGTTGGTGCTACGGTCGGGTTAGGATAGGTTAGGCTAGGGAATATCATAGAATGTACCACTAGGCTAGGTCTAAAACACATCATGATTGTAGGAGGTAGCCTATAATAACCGTGAGCACCTTCTAGTACTATTAGAATTAGGTTAAGTAGTGATTATAGCTCATATCCTATCTAGGGTTAGGTAGTTCTGTAGCTAGGTAGGCTAACCAGGACTAATCTGCTCAGGGGAAGAAGAGCAACCTAATAGAGGCGAACAGCTTGCTTAGTACAGACCTTCACGCCCGAAAGGGAGTGAAGGCCCTCTTAAGGGGGGGAGCTTTTATAAATATTACTGCTGTTCGCCCTCGTAACTTTCGATTGTAAAAATATCAGCCTGACTGAGACCGGGAAAAGACGTTGTCTATATAGGTGCGTCTTCAGTTCAAAACCTTAACGTCCGTTGGAGAACGGGATAGGTAAGTTAGGCCTTTACCCTATAGGAAAATTTCCCTATCAGCCTTAAGAATAGGTGGTCCTAAGGTCCCTTTTTCCTTCCTACCTGTCTCTTGGCGAATGTTTTTAACAAAAGCGTAGACGCCTAAGGCATGACTGATAGGCCTGTTTTGACCCAGGCTCGGTCAGAGAACTTCAGAGAGAACCAAGCTTCCGGAGAGATAACACGTCCAGTTGGACCTCTTCCCCCTTTCTTTGTCTATTATTCTATTAGTGAAGTGAAGAAACAATTGCAAGAACTCCACGTCGGTCGTTGATGCGCAAACGTTCGTCCTAAGGTAAAGTCGCTTTTTTGTTCAAAACTTCGCCCATTCTTTTTATCCTTTGTTTTCTGTATTTCAAATTTCCTTTGTTCCCTTCAGCCACCACTTACGGTATATGTGTTCACGAAGTCTAGATTAAGTCAAATTATTATGTTGTTAGCTTCAACCTCGTTATTCCAGTAAACTACCTAGGATTTAGGGTAAGCAAAATCAGGTTAAATCTCGATGCTTTGTATGGCTCGCGTCCGAATGTTTGGAAGAACCGTTGCGTTTAAAATCAAATTCATCTCAAATATTCTTTGTTAAGGTTAATAACCCTTAACTGGCGACCTTTGGCTAATTAACGTCTGTCTTTGAGGTTAACTTTTGGCCTCAAGTGACAGGTTACGTGTAATCTTGGTTTGCAGGGCCGTAAAAAATTACGTAAATTGAATAATACATGATCAACCAAGACTCTCACACGTAACAATATATATATATATATATATATATATATATATATATATATATATATATATATATATATATATATATATATATATATATATATATATATATATATATATCACAGGAACTGTAAATTAGACTTGACATCTGTTTCATTACTCTCTACTCTTCGGGTGGCAGCCGCTCCAAAAGTTCTTAGGAAGTTTGTGACACCTGTCGCACTGCCTGAGACGAATGATGAATATTATAATTTGACATCGGTTGCGTTTCAAACAAATTCTGCTTTTGTTATTTTCTAATTTCAATTTAATTTTTACCAAATTTTTTCTTCCGATTTTGTATATTATTGCTCTTGTAATTTTATTTGTGTCATTTTTCCAGTGTACCGCACTCATGCCTTAATGAGTGGCTTCAGAAGACAATACTTTTTTTGTTTTTAATCTTGGTATGTAATGGATAAGTTTACTACCATTTCTACTGCCCCACTACGAGACCACGGGGGATTATATTCCACTAAAGGTGGTCATTGTGCAATGTGTAGCAGCTTCTGTACAGTATTTCTGTGACCCGTATAATGTACGTGACCACGGCGGATTATGTGGTAAGAGTATGGGATGTTAAATATGGGTCAGAAGCGTTGGAAAATTATTGATATTGGTAATTTGATGGAAATTCGATTGAAGTAATAAGTTTAGTATCTCAGTGAGAGACAACGAACACGGGAGCATACGCATGTAATTTTTTCCACCTGTCCCCCTGTTGCCACGTAAAGCCGATGCCAACCTATAATTTCTCAGACTATTGCATTTTGTAACAATGTGGGATTTTGTGTATGTCGCTCTATTATCCTTCACGTTACCCTGGCTATTTTAAAGACAGTCTTCTTCATGTTAATTTTTTTTCCATCTTTCATTTTCCATTAGGGCACTTTCCTTCTTTAGCTTCCGACCGTCTCCCTTCCCCATCCATCTTTTTTTTTTTCTTATCAACTTCTCTTCAGACCTTTTAATTTTAACTGAACAACTCACTTTTCTCCTCTACCTTTCTTTGTTTAATGGAGTCTTCGTAAATTATTGTTTTCTGTGTCAAGTATTTGCACATCTACTCTCTTACCCCCTTCGCATTGATTTTTTTTTCTAATTCTCCCCCTGTCCCTTTGGTCATCATCCAATATCTGTGAAGAGCTGAGTGTCAGCATATTGTTAGGAGTTAAGGTTAACTCTTTTTCCTCTAAAAAATACATTCTTTTTCCCCTGCTTTTGTCTAAGGTCATTTATTTGTTCATCGAGGTGTAAACACGCTCCACATTTTTTCATGAACCTGCCCCCCCCCCCCCACCAAACCGTATCAGTACGATCGAGCATGAATAACGATTTTGATATCCAGGTTCTTAGCAATAACGACACAACAGCAAACTTTAAGCCGGGAGGGCGACCAGAGAGAGAGAGAGAGAGAGAGAGAGAGAGAGAAAGTCCTAAATGCCTGGCGAAAGAGGTAAAATGATAAATAATGAGAATCTTTTCTTTATTAATTCATTTTTCAGACAACGCTATCGTATTCCTGTCTTTATATCTCCATATCATTAATCAGAAAAGCTTTAGAATCTCATCGAAGCCTGTCTACACGTATAATTATTAAGTCGGTTTTTAGAGAGAAAATTGTCTAACCCTGCAATTAGTGCACAGTTAATTTTCCTTTGGAATCATGGGTCTTTCAACCTGATTATAAGAAATCTGATCCTGTAATCTTGAAGACAGTCGGATATTGAAAACAAGAAGTCGCAAACTTTATCCAGAAAACTTCTAAGGATTTAATCTGTGAAAGAAGTTGGGTTGCTGGGGAATAACATGCATGGCTGAACACCCTCTCTTCCAGAAAGGGAAATATTTCCCAACCTAGTACTCGCTCTGATGAGGATTTTTTTCAGATTGAAGCAGTTCTCTCTCTCTCTCTCTCTCTCTCTCTCTCTCTCTCTCTCATATGCGAACACTTTGTATGCACACAAACACAACACACACACACACACACACACACACACACACACACACACACACATATATATATATATATATATATATATATATATATATATATATATATATATATATATACGTGTGTGTGTGTGTGCATATTATGTGTGTTAGCATTGAGCCTTTTCTCCCTAACGGGCCGTGGCTTCCGGGAAAAGTTCTTTAAACATACAGTAGATGAACGTTGTGCTGGAACTTGCTCAGCATTAGGCGTTTCATACACCTATGCCGAACACTGAGCAGCACAGTGTCGATGCTCTCCCTCATTTCGCCAGTAACAAATTCTTTACTCCTGCAAAATATCCAATGCAGCACGAAGGAACACATGCTTGAGAAAATCACTAAGTCCCCGTCGGAAGGTGAGTGAAAACCGGGACTTTGAAGAAGTACTTTCGTAGTTTATCCTACATATTCAAGTTCACGCTGCCAACTTCTTTTGTATTCAGTGTGAACTTGAAAATGTAGAATAAACTACGAAAGTACTTCTTCAAAGTCCCGGTTTTCACTCACCTTCCGACGAGGTCCTTCAAAATTTTATTCTTTTTTGTTTTGTCGGAATAACAGACGCAGAAAAATGCTGCACATCAAAGTATGTGACTACTCATGTCGACGACGATGACAGGTATTAAAATGGGAGTTTACTAACACAGGAAATTGTGAGTCATATCTCGAATTAGCCTACCTCTTCACGGATATGTGAATATTCACAGGTGTAGGAGTGGAAATGAGAGAGAATCATGCCCTTGTTTTTTAAGTCCTTCTCTATGAAGCCTGTTTATGTGCTCATTTTCGTAGTCCTTTCCTCGGTGATAAATCATGGCACATTTTTCCTGTTTAGAGAGAAATTGGTGAGGAAAAAATTTATCCATTACTGATAACTGTAGCCTACACAAGAGATTTTCTCAAAACAATAGGGAGAATGCTATTTTCCAACGATCAAAAGAATGTTATATATATATATATATAATATATATATATATATATATATATATATATATATATATATATATATATATATACATACATACATATATATACCCATATATATATATATATATATATATATATATATATATATATATATACACATATATACTGATATATATATATATATATATATATATATATATATATATATATATATATATATATATATATATATATATATATATATATATATATATATATATATATATATATATATATATATATATATATATATATATATATATACATTATATATTTAGTATGTATGAGAGCATTGTCTAGATATGATTATTGGTATAAACCTTTGGGGTAAATTTTGGTGGGAATCCATGTAGCATAGAAAAGCATAAATCTCATGAAATCTTTTATTACAGAATAAATGGAATGTTTTTTTTTTTGTATAAAGAGATTTGAAATATCAGAAATGTTAAAACCCTCTCTCTCTCTCTCTCTCTCTCTCTCTCTCTCTCTCTCTCTCTCTCTCTCTCTCTCTCTCTCTCTCTCTCTCTCTCTCTCTCACGCACACAGGCATGCATTGCATGATAAGTGTGCAACAAAAGGTAAATTCGTTTTAAATGGAAAATTTTGTCTTTCAGTTCCATTCTTCATATTTTTCAATATTTTCAATTTATTTGGATATATATTTTTTTTCTTTTGCCTTTCATTTTATCATGAGGATATTTTCGTAAATATGTTATTTCATTTGTACGATTCGTTTTCATTAAATATATTATTCAGTTATTACGGGCTTGGAGTATTCTAATTTTAGTCATATCAAGTCATTCATGATCATATTAAGTCATTCAAATAAAAGCAAACGGCAATAACGTAGCAGCATTTCAAGTATTTGCTTTGTGTCTGGTAAATCTTTATATAATTGCTTTTGTAGTTTCGAGTGAAATTTGAGGGTTCATGGAACCATTACACTTAACTTCCTTTTATGTAGACTTCAGCTTTGAGCGTTGCTTCATTTCAAATGTTTCTACATTTTTGGAATCGCTCAATTGATATATACTTTGTATATGCTCTTTGATTTGAAACTATGCTTTGTATGCTATTTATTTTTATTTACAGTATTGAAAGTAAAATGAATTAATCTATTAGTTTATTTTTTGTAGGTAAATTTTTTATATTGTGCTTGTAGTCAAAATTAAATCGGGGTGTCCCAAATTGTCTTTTTCACAGACAGCCCTTTCAGTCATTCACTACTGTGAGAAAAACGAGATTTCTGCAAATTATGGTACATGCTTTAAAAGTTGATTAGTAAAGACGTGAATATTCCATAAATTTTCATATGCAAAATTTTTAATTATAGGGCCACAATAGGCATCATTTTTCGTTTTTGCAGTAAACATAAACTTTATCATTCAATTCCCTGTGAAAAATTTACACATAAAAAATTTTCACATATTCGCTTGTTTGTTGTCAATGGAGTGTTACGGTGAGCCTCATTAATTAGTAAAACGAGCGATGCTAATATCGTGATGATTTCCCTAATTGCTTAATTGATTCAGGCAGATGATTTGAGGGTTTATCTGACTACTAAAAATGTGTGCATTACTGTGTCGTCTCATATTCGTTCAATCCGACGTTTAAAAGTTTTGGAATTTATTTTTCAGAAAAAAAGTAAAATATAGTAAATATCTACTCTTGACATTACTGCTGTGTAAAATATGCCGAAGCATCTGAACATTCCATGGGGAGATAATAGAAAGAGCCAGATGACTGTTTGGTGTTTGCTTTGTACTGCAATGGAAAACACGACCGTCTGATGTTTGCTTTGTACTCCAATGGAAAACACCATTCAAGAAAAAAATGCTTCGGAGGTATTGAAGTTAGATCCTGAAGTTTTCCTGCATTTAAACGAGGAACACTACATCAGGCACAGTACTTGTTTTCCGATGTGTGTGAATCCAGACGTATTTGAATACTGTTGGATTTCTGTTTCATGGCAGGGCAAGGGAGAACACAGAATTTGTTGTTTTATATATTATGTAAACTTAACTGTATGGCAGCTTAACAGAAACTAAATATACATTGTAGATTTCAGTAAAAGGTAAACAGTAATAATTACAGTACTCAACAGTTTGAGTAAAGGTACAATTATAATAAATACATTGTTACGCATAAATACAGTATGTAGTTATACAACTAATTACACCAAAGTGTAGTTAGCAATCTCACACCTCCCACAAGATGGCAGGTGCAATACAAGGATACCTGGCATCTTAAGGTCCTTATTTAGTATATGATTTCGAGTCCCATCTTATTTTTAAACGCTCTGGTGCCCGTGTCTGACGTCCACTACGTCGTACTGGTAAGGCAACTGATAATTGAGTATCAGGCTTAGGTGATGTTGCAGGTGATCTACGATCTCCATATCCTGAAGCTTCGCCACCCAACACCGAGATAGGCGGAGAAATAATGTCTCCTGGCAAAAAGGGCGATGAGGTCGTAGGAACCCCGATTTCTCCAATAGATGCGCCCACTCCCAGTCTTCACGAGGTAATCCCTCCGCGTGCCAATTCCGACCACAACTCCTGGTTTATCCCATCGTTTTGTCTTAGGGTCTTGCAGATCCACGTACATACCAAGGTCCAGCTTAGAGAGTGGTCTAGCAGTGGCATCATACCGTTCCTTTGCCTGCTGCCGAAGGTACTCAGCCTTTATGTCACATTCGTCAGCTGTACGTTGCCATTCTTTTGCAAATGAACGATGATGAGCCGGAATCTTGGAACGCAAAGGATGTCCAAACAAGATTTGCGCTGGAGATCTACCGTCCACCCGTGGAGTATTCCTGAGCTCAAGAAGCCCTTGTGCGAACTCATCCTCATCCAGCTTGCCATTTCTTGTGGTCGTCAAAATCAACTTCTTGATAATCTTCACGGTAGCTTCGGCATGACCATTTGCTTTTGGATTATAGGGCGATGTCATGCGGTGTTCCACCCCCCATCGAGCAAGGAAATGCCGCAATGTTGATGAAGCGAACTGCGGTCCTCCATCTGTTTTCAGTACTACAGGCACACCTGTGTCTGAAAATATTGGCCTCAACAAACTAACTAGTTGAGCTGCAGAAGTTGATCCATTGCACGAAGATACATACGGCCAACCTGATAGGCGATCAATGTACACAAGAAATGTCTTGCCAGAGACATGAAAATAATCAGCAGACACAGACTCAAATACTCGACTTGGCAAGTCTTCCTGCATCAAAGGCTCATTCTGCTGACCTGGTAACAGCTCTCGGCAACGAGAACAAGACTTCACTGTATTCTCAACGTCCCTGTCAATCCCTGGCCAGTACACCGTCTGGCGTGCTCGACGCTTGGTGTGGTCCACTCCTTGGTGAGCATCATGTAGACACTGCAAAGTTTCACTACGCAGGCTGCGAGGTATGAGAAGTCTAGGTCCATAAACTATCAAACCATCATCCACGGCCAGCATGTCCCGAATTCCCCAGTATGCTCGCAACTCTTCTGGTAAGCTATGCTTATGATCTGGAAATCCTTTCATTATTACATCTCGTAATGACAGATATTCACCATCATCATGCAGAAGCATCACGAATCTTATCCAGCGTCTGGTCCCGTAAAGGTGCTAACCTTATGCCCTCCTCACAAGTAGCTAATAAAGACAATACAACAGCAGCATGCAATGGATCTGCATCATCCAGCACATCATTGTCCTCAGCAAGGCTCTGAACTGGTGAACGAGAGTGCATCCGGCATGCTGTGACATTTCCCACTTTGCCACCGTGCAGCAAAAGTAAATCTGCAGAGTTTCATTCTCATACGCTGCAGTCGAGGATTCTCTATTTCTCCAAGAAGTTTTGAATTGAGAATAGGAATAAGTGGTCGATGGTCTACTACCAGGTCAAAATAAGGCAAACCAGCCAAGTAAACACTGCATTTCCTCACTGCCCAAAGTACAGCAGCCATCTCAACCTCAATTACGGCATACCTAGTTTCCGCATCCGTTAGAAACCTGGATCCACACTGGATGAGCTTCCAAGCCTCTCCATGTTGTTGCAGCAAAACAAACCCCATACCATGCAACTTGGATGCGTCAGTTTGAAGCGTAGTAGGTAAAGATGCATCAAAATGAGCTAAAACAGGAGGAGCTATGAGTGCTTCTTTAGTTTTTTCGAAAGCCACGTCATGCTGAGGGGTCCAGTACCACTCATTCCGAGGTTTAAGCAGGTCCCTGAGTGGCTGTGCAGCAGCTGCAATCGCAGAAGAAAAGCTTCCAAGCTGATTGGTTAAACCCATGAATGACCTGAGATCAGTGATATTTTGTGGCTTTGGAAATTCAGCTATAGCTCTCACCTTCCGAGAATCCACACTATAACCTTCATGATTTATACTGTAACCACAAAATTCAACATTAGTTTGAGCAAAGAAAATTTTATCAGGATTTAAGGTTACTCCAAATTTGTCACATTTTTGCACAAGTGTGATCACATGGGCTAAGTGGTCGCGGTAACTAGAATCATACACCAAAATATCAACAATAATTTTGACAGTGCGTGGAATATCTCCCAAAGCTTGATCTCCTCGACAATTGTACTCATCTCCAGATGATACAAGCCCCATTACAGCTCGTTTGAATTTGTAACGTCCCCAAGGTGTGATGAAGCAAGTAAGATCCTGATCTTCTTCAGCAATTTTGATTTGGAAGTATCCCATCTTCGCATCCAAAGTAGTGAACCACCTGGCTCCAGCATCCATAGACGATATAGCATCGTGAGGGGATCAAACTGGATATGTAGGTCTGCACACGTGGCGGTTAAGTCTTGTAAGGTCCACACACAACCGCACACCACCCATCTTCTTTGCAATAGGGACCATCGGATGACACCATTCGGTGGGGTAATCAACCTCACCAATGATATCCTTAGCAAGCAAGTCATCTAGCTGAGCTTTAATATCCGATCTCCAACAATACGGAATGGTGCGTGGTGCGGTCACTGCAAAGGATGTGCATCTGCTGACAGCTGAATCCTCATAGGACCTCCCTGCATTTCCTTAGAGTAGCTGAAGCATCAAATACATGAGGATAAGCAGAAATGATGGAAGCTGCATGTTCTGCACGCTCTGCTTCTGTAGGGTCTCTGCTGTGTGGCCATCTTGGCAATGCCACTGGTACAGACATCAAACTGCTGGCACTTGCAGATTGCACAACATCCTGTGTGTTAGAAGTCACTTGTGGCTCCAAAACCTTCCTGGTTCTCGATGCTATATGTGGTTGCGACACTGAACATGTAACATGCTGTATTTGCGCTGGAAAGTTTTCTGGTAATATTCCCAGTGCTACACAATCAAACCAGCTCAGAAGTGCACCTTTCACTTCCTTGACGACTGACACAACTGTTGTCGCACTACAATTCCCCAAAGTTAAAAAAGCCTCAAAAGTACCCATGTTAGTGAGAGGTCGACGATCTGCTGCAATGAGACCACCCATAATGATCGGCTCCAGTGAACTCTCATGAATTCCAAGAGATTTAGCGTTCTCAAGTCCTATCACAGTTGTCTCCGCTCCAGAGTCAGGTGTCCACATAACTGAACTTGATCCTTTGGGGTGAGTGGTACTGATGCAAATCTGAGGGGTTGGACGTGATGACGCACAGTTGCTGTAAACATCTCCAATGACACGATATAGATTCTGCTTTGAAGGCTTGAACGTGCTTTTATTATTCGTTTTCTTCTTCTGAGGAGACAGTGGCTGTCCCTTTGACCTGCACACCACTGCAAAGTGACCTTTCTTACCACATTGTTTGCAGTTCCTGTTTAGAGCCTTGCATGCCATCTTATCAAGATGGTGCTCACCTCCGCATCTAAAGCACTGCTGCTTTAAATAGGCTGCCTTCTGACCTTGCTTGTATTGGGACACTCTTGAAACATTATACTTTTCACTGCCCCGAATAACAGCACGACTGGCATTTGCATTTTCCGATGCTCTGCAAATATCAATAGCCATCTGCAAAGTGAGCTTCTTTTCTTCTAACATACGTTTCAAAGCCTCTTCATCTCTGGTTCCAACGACGATCCTGTCTCTTAGTCTGCTGTCCATGCAGGTTTCACAAAAATCACAGAAAGAAGCAATCTCTTTAATGCCGCACAAAAAATCATCGAAGGTCTCGTGCAACTCCTGAACTCTTGTATGAAAGTCGCGTCGGTCCACGATGACATTCCTTTGGTTGCGCAAGTGCAACTCCATGGCATCCAATATAGTCTTCAAGTCTGCTCCATCATCCAGTGAGAGACCATATCTCAGAGTGCGGGTCCAGTCATCGTCCAGCACGGAAATCAATGCTGACCGCTGCTCAGCAAGAGAGAGAGATGACATTCTTGTCAACACTGCATGTCCCTCATACTTGTGACGCCACGAACCAAACTCTTTAAGAGATACAGAAGATGACAAGTGTGGTGCAGGAACTGCCCTTGCCTGAGACTGATTCCTATGATGTCCCGAGGTACCAGCAAAACCCTCTAGAATTGCGGTTAAACGTTCTTCCCTTTTCGTAGCTGCTTCTTGGGCATGATGAGCCATCTCTGCTTGCCTTGCCACAAGTGCTGCCAGTTGTTCGATTTGCTTCTCCATCGTGTACGGGTACTAAAGATTTAACACTGTACTTCTTGAACGACAGTAGACAGCATAAACAAAACCAATCACTGCGCCATGTTGGATTTCTGTTTCATGGCAGGGCAAGGGAGAACACAGAATTTGTTGTTTTATATACTATGTAAACTTAACTGTATGGCAGCTTAACAGAAACTAAAAATACATTGTAGATTTCAGTAAAAGGTAAACAGTAATAATTACAGTACTCAACAGTTTGAGTAAAAGGTACAATTATAATAAATACATTGTTACGCATAAATACAGTATGTAGTTATACAACTAATTACACCAAAGTGTAGTTAGCAATCTCACAAGTACAAGTGAATTCAGTTTTGAAGGTTTGTGTGTCCGTTTCTCACTGCACTCTTACAGTATGTTTCCCTTGTAATTATTAAGAGATAACGATATTCAAGGTCATTGTTATTTTGTAAGTTTTTGGTGCATTTTAGTAAGTAGAGATAACTAATATTTTGCGGAAACAATCCCCTTTTTTATTATTTTTAAGCTACTGCTAGCCCTAGAATGTAAATTCTCTCTCTCTCTCTCTCTCTCTCTCTCTCTCTCTCTCTCTCTCTCTCTCTCTCTCTCTCTCTCTCTCTCTCTCTCTCAGAAGAATGGCGTGGGGATTATTAATTATTTGTTGTTAAAATTAATCGTGTAAATTGCGAGTGAAGCAACAGGCGAGGTCGCGCCATATCTACCCTTAATTACTTATGAAATACTGAAGAAGACAGTTATTTCTATGCTGTAAAAATAAATATTTTCGTATGGGCCTTTTTTTTTTATCAAACGCGTTTACATGCAGGTTATTATGTGAAGTAGTAATGGGCACTTTTGCAATAATAGCTTTTCCATGTATGCATGCATATAGCCTCCTATTTGTTTTTTTTTATTAATTCCCGAAATGACGTCATTGACAGCGAAGCAGTAGGAAAGATGCGGTGGGGGAAAGTTCGTAGGAAGAAATGCAGGTGCCCAATAAAAACTTTCATTTCTCCTGGGAAAATGTTTAATAAAGCGAAAAGTTTCGCAGGCTGGTCGCTTTTGATCATCGGGAGGTGATCCATCCGTAAGGGAAACTGTCTTTTTATTCGCCCGAGGCGAATGATCTCATCTCTCATACGGACGCTCCCCTGCATTTCACACCCCCCCCCCCCCCTGCATCCCCCAACACTGACAGCTTCTCGCATATAGTCTTCATCATGGTTCAAGGTTAGAAGTCTCTAAAACCTTTCTATCTGCTTTTCCAGTTTTCGTTTTATTTCCCAACTATAATTTTCTTCTTAATGTCAAATCTGTTTTCCATCCTTTCCTTCTGATATCATAAAGGAATATGAACGATAATGAGTCAAATTTATCAACGCTTGAGTGTCATGAGGTCAATTTGTATTATCTGCTTTCTGAAATTGATGGTTAAATTGCAGGTGATACTGCAAAGCGTGAAGACACAAAACGGTGTCTCAACCTTCGTCCCCACCCTCCCCAACATCTTTTTCAGGAAATGAGGAATAAAGTGTCTGGAAGGTCATTTCCAGTATAAGGTTATTCTAATCTGCTTATTTGGTGTAACGTGGTATGATTTCTCGCGTAAATGCATTATTTGAGATATGAAAAAGGGAAATTAGCAGATTCTCTCTCTCTCTCTCTCTCTCTCTCTCTCTCTCTCTCTCTCTCTCTCTCAGATGGATGGATAGATTCCAGGTCATACTCTCCTAGTGAGGAGTTTTGTGCATTGAGAAAAGGATGTGATATTTACCAAATCCAGTGTTAAACACGGACGTGTTTCAGTAAGCTTCTTGTGACATTGTTTTATCAGTAAACGGTGCTTCATTGGCGAAGGTTATATGGGTGACAGTTGTAAATGAAAGAGGAATTTCGTGTTTACCTGTTTATATTTGAGGTTTAGTCCTCACGGTTTGGGGGAGCGTTTCTTGCACGTGCAATTTGTTTCACAAGTCTGGGTGTAGCCGAAGTTACTTCTTAAACTTCATGTATAATGTATTGTCTTCGTCGTGATGGATTTTCATGTTTTATTCGTGCTCCTTATACATGTGCACATATGTGCTAAGTAAGTTTCATATTCATATTATCTTTTAATTATACATAAGCTAGATATTTATATTAATTTATGATAGAATTACAGTGACAAAATGTTTACCAATAAAACTTCAAAAATTAAATTTCTTCAAGTGTTCTTATTGCAACAAGAAAAATTTGTGTATTTTTATTCATCTAGATACATTACATCTTTTTTATATATTATTCCATAGAAGTCGTGTCGTATGGGGACTTTTGCCTCTGTTCCTTCCTCCAAATTTTTATTGGACATTCATTTATTGTTTAATACATACATACATACATACATACATACATACATACATACATACATACATACATACATACATACATACCATATATTTTTTAGTTTTATATTAGTTGGAAGATGCATCACTTCAGTTAAAGTCACATTTTATCGTTCAGTGAGTCATTGATACAATTGCCACTTTTCCATTTAGGCCCCATTGTCCCAAACTATCAGTAGGCCAATAGAGGCGGAGGTTGCTCTTGCCAGATAATCCTTCCTTCGATAAGAAGAGCCTCGCTTCATGCTCTGCTAATGTCTGTGGGGGGTATTTGGGACAGAGGAAAGACGTGGAGTAAATCCTGATAAACAGAAAGTGTAGCAAGAGCAGGGTTTGCGAGAGAGAGAGAGAGAGAGAGAGAGAGAGAGAGAGAGAGAGAGAGAGAGAGAGAGAGAGACACTATGTAGTTTTATATTAAAAATGGTAAACTCGAACTGTTACATCCTCTTCAAAAGAATAAATCTAATACGTGATGCCGAATTGCAAAAGGCGACTCAGGAGCCTAAATCTAATACCTGTTTTCCGGGAAGGGCTTCTTCCATTTTCACATAACCCAAAAATGATAAACACTGTTTCTCCAAATAATTCGAAAGTGTCGGACAATAACTACCTTTGATGAATGGCCTTTTTTATACACATAAAAATAGAAGATTTTTTTCTTTTTATCTTGAGTAGTGACAAATACGTGACAAACAAGAAAGAAATTTGGCGTTATATGCGAAGGGAAAATTTAGTCAAAGTTAACTGATGTCATTATTGCCGTTTTATACAGAAAGGAATAAGTATTCTAATAAAAAAAAAAGACACCTAATATTTATTCAGATACAAAAAAATGAGATTGAAAGTCACTTTTCGTATTTACCGAAGGGGAAATATGCGAAAGAGAAAAGGATGTCATTAATCTTGTTCGACAAGTTAATTAAATAAGACAAAGGAAAAGTGAATGGTGAAAATCCTTTTAAAAATGAGCTAGTTAATAAATAGTGTTGCACTAATATAAATGATAAACCACCATTGTACACCGACTGCTTCTCAGAAATAAAGGACCGAAATAGATTTTGGACGTTAACGAAAATTATTTTGAACGGAAGGCTTTTACCGTTGATTAGTGATTCTACTTATTTAAATATTTTCAGTAAGTGAATAATAAAAAAATAAATCGCAAATATTGGTCAGGCTTCAGAATAAACTAATTATTAGCAGATGCCAAATAGGTAGATATAACTGAAAATCTGTTGGGAGAAATTTTTAATAAACATGAAATCAATGAGTTATGGCGAGTGAAATAAAATAAATACAACCTTAGACGAGAAAACTCGAAGTGTAGATTTATCCATTTGAGAGGCTGCCTGAACTTCTCACGTCTCCCACCTGCGTCATTTGATTTCCAGGATAAGAAGATTAGTGAAGGGGTTACTTATTTTTGGAATATCTCTCTCTCTCTCTCTCTCTCTCTCTCTCTCTCTCTCTCTCTCTCTCGTTATTATTTCCATCTGTACCCTTTGGTCTCCTCTCACTTAGATGGCCATCTTTACCTTTAAAGGGCCCCTCTCTCTCCATTACTCTAATCCTTGGAGATACCTTTGATGAACTGCAAGCACCTCGGTATGTACGCATTATTCCTCAGCGAAGCTGAAAGTTGCCATATTTGTCGTTCAAGAATAGTTTGGTTGTATGGTGTTGAGAAAGGTGATTGAAACTACCTAGGGCATTCTTAGTACTGTAAGGAAATTGTGATCATTGACAATGAGGTAATAAATTACCTCCTGCATTTATATCTTACAGGGAATATGTGAAATTAGTGATTTCACGAAATCCGTAGGGAATATATGAAATGACCAGTTACCTTAGGAACATTTGATCCCGAGGGCTAGTACTAAACACGGCAAAACAGTGATTTATCTACTCTGTTTTACCGTGTTTAGTACTAGCCCCTGGGAGGTCAAATGTGTTTCGCCGTGTTTAGTACTAGCTCCTGAAGGATCAAAATTCCCTAAGTGCATTTTATTCCCCAGGGGCTAGTACTAAACACGGCAAAACACATTTGACTCCCCGGGCTAGTACTAAACACGGCGAAACAGTGTAGATGAATCACTGTTTCGCCATGTTTAGTACTAGCCCTTGGGGATCAAATGTTCCTAAGTGAGTTGGTGATTTCACATATTCCATAGGGATTTCGTGAAATCCTGGATTAACATTTTATATATACATAGATACATATATATACATATATATATATATATATATATATATATATATATATATATATATATATATATATATATATATATATATATATATATATATAATATATATATATATATATATATATATATATATATATATATATATATATATATATATATATATATATATATATATATATTAACTTTACCACATACACAATCGTTCTGTGCATTAGTAGGATTACTAATAGGACTATTCAAACTGGATGGTATTAAATACTCCATTAGATACCATCCAGTTTGAATGAGGTCCTGTTAGTAATATATATATATATATATATATATATATATATATATATATATATATATATATATATATATATATATATATATATATATATATATATATATATATATATATATATATATATATATATATTTGTCCTCTTGTTCATTGTGACTCAGTTAATACAGCATTTTTTGTTCCAGCTGCCTTCAGTATACTTCGACTCTGGCTGAAATGGAAATGAATTGTGCTTCCTGAACTACGTAATGAAGTTTAATTTAATTATCCACGTTTCGTGAGCAATTGATGACCGGGTCATTTAACATTGGAGAAAAATATAGCACCCGACTCATTTCCTGCGGCAATTACTTTGGGCTGGTTTCCAGTTCATGAACTCATTCACGTTCTCCTGGCAATTTTCAGTAATGAATTTTGTCGCTGCCACTTCATTTGCCTGGGATTATCCCCATGTGAAACCGTTGGGGGTATATTAGGGTACGTATGTCTGACCCCCTTTTTGGACTGTTTCTGTTTTATTATTACATGCGCTTAACATGATTTTGGCTGAGTTATAGGATGGTCCATATTTAATAAACATATTTGATGAAAGTGATTTTTTCCGTACTTTGTGATATTAAGAATTATTTCTTGTTTGCAGAGGACAACTGTTAACTGATTTCAGTGTTGTTTTCCTCAAAGCTGGTAGCACGTTCGTGGCTGTCATGCGAAATTGATTAGTATGGTCGCCCGCTTTCCTTAGTGGATGGGGACGAGTTGGTTTTGCGGGGAGAGTCTTTGCATTTACTACTTTCAAACGATGCATTATATCACGGTGTGCTATTCATTTCGATACATGGAAGTCATCGTAGCTATTCCTATTACGGTTGTTTATGACATGTATGGTCATAAATATCCGCAGCCCTCTAAAGTTATTTTTTTTCTTGAAAATGCTATATCAGTAGTCTTATTGTATGTATGTTCTGACTGTTGTATTGACTATTATCACTTTACGGTAATGCTTTTCATTTTAATAATTTGAATTTCTTTGGTTTACTTTTTACCTGGGTATAGTATTTGTTCTTGAACTTAACATTCTGCCTAATCTCATGTTTTCTGTTAACAGCATAAATCATCGATTCATATTATTTGTCTAACAAGTTTTTACTTTACTTTATTAAGTTTTACTTGCTTTCAATGTTATTATATATTGTTACGTATGGGGGCTTGGCTGATGAGGTTATTACCTGATTAACGTAATTTATGAGGCCCTGAGTGCCAAGGTCACATGTAACCTGTCAATTGAAGCTACAAATTAACCTCACAGACAGATGTTTATTAATGAAATAAGGTCGCCAGTCGAAAAGGAAGCCCCGACACAAAGAATATGCAGTTAATATCCTACGCAGTCAGCGCTGGTAAAAGGCTATTCCTCTTCCGAACAATGGGATCGAGACACAAGGCTGCCTAAATGCTGTAAATTACTCATTTAACCTTCCCTAATTCCTAGTTACTTCACGGGAATAGTTGAATGTCGCTAAGCAATATAAATTATTTTTAATCTAGACTTAATAAACGTAACTTGGGTACTTGGTATGTTTAGATGGTGGTGAAGGGGGAAACAAAGAAACTGGAAATACAGAAAGAGGTACCAGCAAATTGGCGAAACTTTGCCAAAAAAATCAGACTTACCGTGGACGACAAGTTGTTTGCGCATACAACGGACAATCGGAAGTCTTGATAATAGCAGTCTTCCCAATTCACTAATAAAATAAAGACGGAAAGACAAAAGGACGAGGAGTCGGACGAGCAGACGCGCGGCTCCTGCGACAGGTATCTTCTCTGTGTCACACACGGGCAGCGTGTCTTTATGCCCTTGGGGTCTGAAATTTTGTCAAAACGTTCGCCGAGCATAGGACAGAGAAAAGTAGCTTAAGACCACCTTCAATAGAGGTTAATTGTGGAAACCTTCCGATGGGTTTAGGTCCCTAATGCTCCCTAGTTCTGCTATGCTACAGACGTTAATGTTTTGAAATGCCCCACGCTAACTCGGCCAATACAGCCGCCTTCCCGTCTTTGTCAGAATATTCCTACAATAAAATGCATAGAGGGCAAACAGCAGAATATTTATAAATATATATATATATATATATATATATATATATATATATATATATATATATATATATATATATATATATGTGTGTGTGTGTGTGTGTGTGTGTGTGTGTGCGTGTTACAGTAAGACAGTGAAATCACCAATTAACTTCCGAACATTTGATCCCCGAGGGACTAGTACTAAACACGGCGAGACTGATTCATCTACACTGTTTCGGCGTGTTTAGTACTAGTCCCTCAGGGACCAAGTGTCCCTAAGTGAAATGATGATTTTATGAGTTCTCTGAAAATTTCAGGGATTTCGTGAAATCTCTGGTTTCACAGTCTTAGTGTAACACACACATATATTTATATGTGTGTGTAAATAAAGATAAAATCCACAAAGGATCTTATCTTTATTTATATATTCATCACGTTCCATATTTTCGTGATTCAGTTATACATATATGTGTGTATATATATATTATATATATGTATATATGTATATACATACATATATATATATGTATATATATATATATATATATATATATATATATATATATATATATATATATATATATATATATATATATATATATATATATATATATATATATATATATATATATATATATATATATATATATATATATATATATATATATATATATATATATAATATATATATATATATATGTTAGCTGACCAACCAAGCTGCTTAGGGAAAACTTTGAATGACAGTCTAATGGAAGGGGAAGGAGGAGGGGAATGGAAAGGGAGGGGAAGTTGGAATGAGTGGGTAGGGTAAGGGGTAAGGGGGGGAGGGGAGTGTGAGGGGAAGATATATGGGGAGGGAAGTGGGAGGGGAAGTTACGTTTCTGTATTAGAAGAGAATAAAAGGCATCTCCACTGAACAAAGGTATTAAATAAAAAATATTGCATTTCTACGATACATGCTCATGTGTGTCTGTATATGTGGGTGGTGGGGAGGTCTGTCTCCCTTGCAACAGTTGACGGACCTTTTATCGATTACGTGAAGTGCACTGCACGGCAAATCGGAGGAGAGTTATTCAGGCACCCAACTTCATCAAAATGCATGAATTTGTAGAGGCTGAACGTATTGCTAACTCGTTACAGCAAGAAACTTTAGAAGCTGAAGGAAGAAATGGAAGTGTGATCATTCAGTCTAGTAGTTGAAATCGAAATGGTGGACCTATTTTGTTAATGTGTGATCATCTAAGTGTTTATGTTTTTTCTGTTTGTGTTTGTGAGAATTCACTGCATTATGTGCGATAAACATGTAAAGAATGACTTTGAAAGGCTTCTCGTTTGTCCCAAAATTCTCTGAAGACGACTAGAGATTCAGAGCGATTAGCTCTACATCTGGATCCCCTACATACCCGTCCCCACCGGAGCCAACCATTTTGTGCGAGTTGTTCTCGAAACCTTCATCCCATCTACACTCACTTCGTTTATCGATATAGTTGTTTAATGTTGATTTTATCTTGCCTTATGACTGAATGAAAGTAATTCTAACATAGTCAAACACATATGTTTAATTTTTTGGATGTACACTCGGCAAGGAAAGTGAGGATACAGCTTTTTAAATCTTCGGACATATAGTGCTCAATAATGCGACATCTGGCAGCTTTAGAAAGGGGAGGAGCTTCAGTCTTATTGTGTTTGTTTTTTGCTTGACCTCCTATAACTTTCAGTCATATTCTACGGTTCTGAAATCATTGATACTTAAATGCAGTAGTAAGCTTTACAGTATTCGTTCAAGTTGTAATTTGCAGCAACAGTTCTGAGCAAAATAAACATTTTTCGACATAACCTACCAAGTAACCTTACACAAATGAATTCATGACACCACAATGAACGGAATGCTTGTATAATTGGAAACGCGATCTTCCATAATGAAATCAAGAGCTAAATTTGAGCAATGTCCAACGAAAAACGTGGAGAACAATAAAGGAACGAATGCAATGTTATGATGAGAGAGAGAGAGAGAGCGAGAGAGAAAGAGAGTTGCTGTTTGTAAGCCTAGGCCTATATGTAGAGCTACTCATTTCATTATTTTTTTCTTTTAGAGACTGAGCGATACTATGTTTGTATAGTATGTTTTAGCAATGGAGAGAGAGAGAGAAACTATGGCAACGGCAAGAAACATTCAGTGACTTGTGTTTTCCCCGCCGAAGTTCTCATGCTGCCGCATCATAGAGAACGCTCTTGCGGATTTAAATAGATTTGGTCAACCTACCCTAGCTGTCACAACATTTACTGCCATTAATTCCAGCTGACTTTTAACACCGTGAAATACAAGTATGAATGTTTAAAAATTTAATAAATTATCATTACCTCGTATGAGGATGCAATAATAAGCCTGTTCATAACAGAAAAAGAGTATATATTGCCGTTTTCATAAACTACTACACCGAGATATCCACACACTATCTTTTAGATCTCTATGAACGAAATCATCTGAGAAATTCTGATTACTTCGGACATGAAAGGTATTTTTAAGTATCTGAACGTTTTTGTTTTGCAGATTTAACATATATGATATAATTTGCAATTTATTTTCATATTCTAAAGTAAATTTACGAGATTATGTTTTCTGTAAGAAAAAAATTAAAATTAGATGAACGAAATCTAATGAAAACTGTATCCTCACTTTCCTTGCCGAGTGGGAGGAGTTTAAAAATGTCACCAACAGAAGTTGGTGGATTTCCTCTCTCTCTCTCTCTCTCTCTCTCTCTCTCTCTCTCTCTCTCTCTCTCTCTCTCTCTCTCTCTCTTCAGCCAGATCAGAATCTAACAGTATGATTTCATAGCAATAACGAAAAAGCAACTTCAAGTGATGAAAGACATATCAGTAGGTGTAACTAATATCGACGCCCTTTCCACCAAAACTCAAATTGGCAATGTTTTTATGAAGAAAAACCGCGAATAATTTACACTTTTCAAACATTTTGTTATGCCAGTTCTGTTAGAAAATGTTGTATATTGAATTTAAAACTCTGTAACAATACATTAATAGAATAATACGATTTATATATATTTAAAAATAACAACGGTTAGGTTTACTCTGTTAGTGAAATATGGCAACGATTCCTTTCACGTAGCAGTGGAAGGGAAGCATTTTATGCCCTGTAGGTTTTCAATGTTGATTTTATCGAGGTATTAAACAACTACATTTATAATTATCATAAATTATGATCAAAATCCACGTAAATTCTGTTCAAGAAGTGATATTATAAGGGATTTGGAGTTATTGTTGTAGGTTAATCATACATGTGACAGGGCCTGGAAAAAAGCTGGAGCGTCAGGTGAAAAATGATAATTAACCCAGAAAACACCGAAGGAGAAGATGACGTAAAAACGAAAATTTCATGTGTTTTGTCTATATTTGTATGTCTGTCACGGGGTAGGGGTTTGATTTTGAGTTATAAACCTTTCTAGAGTGACATAGAGGCCGTGTGCAAAATTTTTGTTTAGGTCTGTCAAGCGGTTCGGATTTCTACTGAATCCAAATAAATATACAAACACTCACTTTTATATATATATATATATATATATATATATATATATATATATATATATATATATATATATATATATGTGTGTGTGTGTGTGTGTGTATATATTTATATATATATATATGTATACATATATATTTGTATATTATATATATACATATATAATTTATGTACACACACACACACACATATATATATATATATATATATATATATATATATATATATATATATATATATATATATATGTGTGTGTGTGTGTGTGTATATGTATATGTGTGTGTGTGTGTATCATTAACCCATGTAAATGTTCGCAAATAGACGCTAGAGCAAACGAAAGGCCATTTTATAACTCTCTCTCTCTCTCTCTCTCTCTCTCTCTCTCTCTCTCTCTCTCTCTCTCTCTCTCTCTCTCTCTCTCTCTCAAAGGCTAATGCACTGAGCTATTATGAGGAGCATCACTTTATAAGAGGCAATACTGAGGCGCAACGAAGGCGAGAATCCAAACGGTAAGGCTGACAAAGTGGATAAAAGGAGATGCATACAAGACAGGAACAAAGATGAAGGGAAAAGACATAAAATGAACGAACAAGGAAATGTACAGATGTTAATTGCAAACGTAAAGGCCAAGAAGGAGGTTAGATTTTCACTATATACATACATACATACATACATATATATATATATATATATATATATATATATATATATATATATATATATATATATATATATATAATTATCGTTTGATTCTCTCCTTCGTTGCGCCTCAGTATTGCCTCTTATAAAAAGTGATGCTCCCCATAATAGCTCAATGCACTAGCCTTTGAGAGAGAGAGAGAGAGAGAGAGAGAGAGACCTTACCTTACCTTACAGACCTTACAATTCGTTCGGGTTGCCCCAGGTCCCTCAGTGTGAGGCGCCTTTGATGTCTACCAGAGTTGCTAACGCATCTTCAGGTATATTTTGCATCTTCCAGTCTTGGATGGTCTGGGATGCATCTTAGATATTTGTCGAGCTTATTCTTAAACACATCTACGCTCACTCCTGTTATGTTCCTCAGATGAGCTGGTAGCGCATTGAATAGACGCTGCATTATCGATGCTGGTGCGTGGTGGATTAATGTCCTGTGTGCTTTCCTTACTTTTCCTGGTATAGTTTTTGGCACTATTAATCTACCTCTGCTTGCTCTTTTTGATAATTTTAGTTCCATGATATTTTCGGTAATTCCTTCTATCTGTTTCCATGCTTGAATTACCATGTAGCGTTCTCTTCTCCTTTCAAGACTATATAAATTTAAGAATTGTAGTCTTTCCCAGTAGTCAAGGTCCTTAACTTCTTCTATTCTAGCTGTAAATGACCTTTGTACACTCTCTCATTTGTGCAATATCCTTTTGGTAGTGTGGGTACCATATTATATTGCAATATTCAAGTGGACTACGTACGTACGTTTTATAAAGCATAATCATGTGTTCAGCTTTTCTTGTTTTGAAGTGCCGGAACAACATTCCCATTTTTACTTTGCATTTTGCCAATAGAATTGCTATTTGATCATTGCATAACATATTCCTATTCAACATCACACCAAGGTCTTTAACTGCTTCCTTGTTTGTGATTGTCTCATTATTAGGTCCTTTATATGCATATAGCATTCCTACTTTGTCACCATAGTTCATTGATTCAAATTTATCAGAGTTAAATACCATCCTATTTATCTCTGCCCATTTATATATTTTATTTAGGTCTCTTTGTAGCGAGTTCCTATCTTCATCACAAGCAATTTCTCTACTTATTCTTGTGTCATCTGCGAAACTTCTTACTACTGAGTCCTTAACATTACTGTCTATGTCTGCAATCATAATCACAAACAGCAATGCAGCTAACACCGTACCCTGTGGTACACCGGATATTACCGTAGCTTCATCCGATTTCTCATCGTTTGCAATCACTATCTGTTTTCTGTTTTGCAAAAATTCTTTTATCCATCTTCCTACTTTGTCAACAATGTTATGTTTTCTCATTTTTTCGCTAATATATTATGATCTACCTTGTCAAAAGCTTTTGCAAAGTCTAGGTAAACCACATCTGTATCTTTTTCATTTATCATATTTTTATATATGCTTTCATGGTGGACTAACAGTTGGGTTTGTGTACTTTTTCCGGGTACAAAACCATGTTGTCCTATATTGAACAATCTATTTTTCATTAAATGTTTCATTATATTTTTTTATTACCCTTTCATATACTTTCATAATATGAGATGTCAGACTCACAGGACTATAATTACTTGCCTCTAGTCTTGAACCACTTTTGAAAGTAGGAGTAATATATGCTAATTTATGCTCATCATAAATCTTGCCTGTATCTATACTTTGTCTTAATAATATTGCTAGCGGCTTTGCGATTGAATGAACCACTTTCTTTAACAATATGACAGGTACTCCATCTGGTCCTGCTGCTGATCCATTTTAATTTCATTAATAGCCTGCACAATATCGGCTTCTGTAATATCTATATCTGATAAGTATTCAGTATTTTCATCTCTTATTTCTGTATCATTATCTTCATTTTCAATTCTAGGTGTAAATTCACTCTTATATCTTTCTGCTAATATGTTACATATTTCCTTTTTTCATTCGTTAATCGCCCTTCAATTCTTAGAGGGCCTATTTCTACTCTTATTTTATTCATCTTTTTGCATATGAATAAAAAATTTTAGGTTTTGCTTGATATTTTGTAGTGTCATTTCTTCTAGGTTCCCTTTTTCATTTTCTTTTGATTGTATAATCTTTTGTTCTGCATTTTCTATCTTACTTTTTAGTTCTATCACTTTCCATGCATTCTTTTCTTTTGCAAGAGCTTTTTCCACTTTCTAATTTTCTGGAACAAGATCCTTCTGTCTCTTGGAATTCGTGACTGATGATTACTTTTTTCTTCGGTATATATTTTTCCACTATTTCCTCTAATATTTTATATAATATATCGGTATTTACCTGTATATCATCACTTACAAATATATTTTCCCATTCTTTGTTTAATTCTTCATTTATTTTTGACCAATTTATATTCTTACTATAGAAATTGTATTTTCCATATCCTTCCCATTTTTTCGTTTCTTGCTTTTCTCTGTTTTCATATGTTCTGGAACGGACTGTTAGTTCTATAACATTATGGTCCGAAATGCTCGTGTTATATACTATTATTTCTTTAACATAGTTCACCTCATTCACAAATACTAGATCTAAAATATTATCCTTTCTTGTTGGTAGGTGATTTATTTGCTGAATGTTATGTTCTAGTAGCATATCTAATAGCTTTTCAAATTGCCTCTTATCTTCTGCACTACTATTGCTCTCTTTTTATATGTATAAATACAACCACAGTCTCCTATTCGTTCTTTCCATTCTACAAAAGGAAAGTTAAAGTCTCCGGTTAGGAGTATAGTCCAGTCCTTGTGATTTCTACATATTTCATCCAATTTTTCAATTATTATGTCAAACTCTTTAGTATTAGGGGTCTATATATTACAATGTTCACTAATTTTTCAGATTCAAATTCTACCGCTATTAATTCACATTCTGTGTTACTATATTTCTCACAGATTTTTCCTTGATTGGCATCTCTCCCATATATCGCGGTTCCCCTTGATTTCTATTTTTTCTATCTGATCTATAAGTTTGGAAACCCTTTATCTGGTCATCATTACCAGTCTCTTGGGACTACCAGGTTTCACTTATATTCAATATTTCTATTTTTTCATTTTGGGTTAGTTCTTCTAAGAACTCTATCTTTCTTTTGAGTTACTCGAAACTAAACCCTGCTCGTTCATCACTATGATGGTTTGCATATTATCTCCATTATCTAATATGGGTAATAATAAGGATTTTCCCATGTCTCTTTCCTGTTCTGATATGTTGATCTTTTTCATTTCCAGAAATTCGTACATTAAAAATCCAACTTTTCCATTATACTTGTTCTTCCAGCTTCATATTTATTCACTTTGTGCATAAACCTGCACTTATCTCCATATCTGCACCATCCTTAGCATCATAGATACATTGCTTGTTCCTTGTGCTATATCTAGGTGCTGATGGCTCATATCGTGGTGCTGACATTTCATAATGTGTTGTTGGCTTGTTTTTTGCCTTCATCACATGATCTTTGTTCTTTTCTTTATTTGTTTCATTTTTACCTTGATTTTTTATATGTATTTGATTTTGATTTTGGTTTTTCATGGCTACAGGATGCATGTACCTACATTTCTTATTAAACCTACATCCATTTCCTTCTTTCCATTTTCTACATATTTTTGGATGTAGATCGCTACATTCCTCTTCATAGCCATCTAGATATGCACATTTGCCATATATCTCATAATTGTGACATATCTTGGGATGTTTGTAATAACATCTTTCACCAAACCTGCAATTCCCTCTTTTCAGAAGGGTGCATACTGTGTCTTTCTTTTCTTTTTTTTTTCTTGTTCTTTCCCATCAGTATGGAGATCCGGTACAACCTCTTTGGGATTTTATTTTGATTTATCATGTCATAATTTATTTCTTCATAAGTATGTTGCTGTATTGCCTCATATGTAGAATCTATGAGTTTCTCTGCATCCATACTATTATCCTGTTCTTTGTTTTCATTAATCTTTTCCCTCTCTTCAGTCTTATTTTCTTCTTTTCTATTTTCCTCTTCTTCCTCTTCTTCATCCTCTTCATCTTCTTCATCCTCCACAATCTGTACATTAAGTCTTGATTTAATGACCTTGTCTATCCATACTAGACATGTTGAGCAAAATATTTTTGTGTCCTTATTTCTATTTTGCTCAACTTCAGCGCATGAAGGGTGTGTCGGTGCATGGCAAGCATAGCATTTCCTAATCAGGTTTTGTGGATTTACAATGCTATACCACACTCTACATAGTTTACATGCTTTAGGCATCCGTTTGCCTATTGCATCAATCAATATATTCACTAATTCCACCGTACTTATTTTCTTTGATGGAATGTGTTGATTTTTGTAGATTTTCTTTATAAGTCTTTTGATAACTTGAACTTTCATTGGTATCCCTTCTATTATTTTCATTATATTTTCTACAGTTTTGCTCCAGTTTGAAGGATCGTATCCTTTCAATATGTCTGTGAATGATTTCACATCTTTTTGGTCGATGTTGCAATTTATCTCCACGATCAGCAAACCAAGTTCCCTTCCTGCCAATTCATCATATTGAATATCTCCTATGCATGCAAGATTTCTCCACCTTTTGCCACTATTGGTTGACTCCTCCATGATTTTCAGAATTTATTAATTCACTCGTAAACAACTTATTAGACGGTTTATCACTCTAATCTGATATTAAGCTAATCACCGATAGTTCACGAACACTTTTAGCTATATTTCATTCGCTAATTGTATGTAAGACGCGTATTATCGGGTAGATTATCCAGACCATGAATGATTACGTCTCACCGAGAGAATGTCACATCACAGAGAGAGAGAGAGAGAGAGAGAGAGATAGAGAGAGAATAAAATGGCCTTTCATTTCCTCTAGCGTATATTTGCGAACATTCACATGGGTTAATGATATATTATATATATATATATATATATATATATATATATATATATATATATATATATATATATATATATATATATATATAATGTGTGTGTGTGTGTGCATTGTTTTGCATATATATATTTATATATATATATATATATATATATATATATATATATATATATATATATATATATATATATATATATATATATATATATATATATATATATATTTGTATATACTATTATTTTTACATATGGTTAGTTTTTCATTATTTACACTTGCCATTCAGTTGCGGGGACTCCTTATAATTGCTGTGAAACAATATACATGAGAAAATAGATGACAATAAATATATGAATTAATTATAATAATACTGATAACGAATATGACAACCTTTTCTGGTGGGAACAAATGTACAACTATCTTACATTCGTTTTTGAAAAGCTAAGAGTGTTTCACCTGATTAGTGCATCTGCTTAAACGTTAACCTTATACCACTTATGCATTATTCAGCGTATGAATAACTTAGCGACATCAGGAGTACTCCTCTACCGGACATTGCAAAGAACAGGCCAAATATATTTGACTTTATTACTGTAGAAAACTGGTTTGCAATATGGAAAATATTATAGGGCAGTAACAAGAGAACCACCAGTGAGACCCGAAAACCTGTAAGCGGGCTATCGTTAATACACTAATTGATGTGTTGACAATTAATCCCCTCCCAGTTAACCGTCAGTTATGTGATTAATAATGGATTCAACTTAATATCACGGACATATGACTGTAGATGAGTAGAGTAATGGACAGTGATTCGTATTATGTTTACCATTGCTCCAGCAGAGCTGCTTTTTATACGTCTTCATCAAGTTTGATGCAATCCAGTAGTTTGTATAGTAAATTCTCAGGAATGAATTCGTACATGTGATGTACATTTGCATACTCTTAGTGCTGACAGGTTTATAGGTTTTTTCGTGTGTAAATTTTGATATACAGTCAGAAAGTACGGTGAAAAAGAACTTTTGCTTATATCAGAGGCATAACCATGACAGAAACTTTGCCGAAAGTATTTTACAGTTAAAATATTTAGGAGATAAAAATAGCGATGGCGCAATCGCTGTCGAGTATAGTGTATGAGAATGAGAAGCAAAGAATAACCAGAAAATTTGCCGAAAGTCAATCACGGCATCTGTGCGCGAATTTGAAACATGGGTAAAGAGACTATACCGGAAAATGAAAGAGACTTTTGAATCCTCTGCGAAGTGGCTGTGGGGATAATGACGATTGATTTCACTCTGAAGAAATGATTTTCACTTTATAAAGAAATGGAAAAGTCACGTTGGAAGCGTGAGACTTTTGCTGTCTAGCATTTCTTAGTCAGCATTGTTGTCTTTTAGATAATTCGTCCTGTATCTTTGCTAATACTGTGCATTTGAATAGAAAAACGACAGTCAGAGACAAAAATCTTTCCGTCACGTTTTTAGTTTACTGTAAAAAACTATTGAGATGGCTATTTGTCTGTCCATCCGCACTTTTTCTGTCCTCCTCAGATCTTAAAGCTACTGGGACTAGAGGGCTGCAAATTGTTATGCTGATTATGCGCCTCCAACCATCAAACACAGCAAATTGCAGCCCTCTAGCCTCAGTAGTTTTTATTTTATTTAAGGTTAAAGTTAGCCAGGATCGTGCGTCTGGCACCGCTATAGGTGCCAACAACACAGACCACCACCGAGCCGTAGTGAAAGTTTCGTAGGCCGCGGCTGAGAGTTTCATACAGGGTTATACGCTGTACAGAAAACTCGATTGCGCCGAAGAAACTTCGGCGCATATTAACTTGTTTGTCATGTTAATACTTGATTGTGGTGAGGAGAGTCAAAGTACGTTATTTGAGAGAGAAAATTGTCTTTTCACGTCCTGTCTCACCTATTGCTATATCTTCGTTTATTTTTCAGACATAAGGGATATTTCTGAGCACTTACAAGAACTGGAAATTTTGTTACAATGTGTAAATTCAAGTAAAATTTTTGTGCATATTTATTTGTGTGTGTATGAATGAATGGCTGTCACAGGAAATCTAGCGGAGTGGAAATTTATCTTCCATGAGTTCCACTCTAAAACTTCATCTAGGGAGAGAGGAAGAATAAATTATAAAACCTTGGGAAACCTAATTGTGTCTCCCCGGAGTTGGATTACCGCAGTGGAACTCCTGAAATCCAATATATTAGCATCATTTTTGGAACGAGGGTCGATTATAAAAGTTGGGATTAGGTATTTTTCTATTGAAAGAATAATCAATAGGAGATAATCGTCTTTGACCCGAAATAACCTAAATTAGCTGGATAACTCAAGGCTCTTGAAAAGATGGAAAAGTCTCGAGGTTGACCTCGGTGATTAAATCAAAGGAACAGAGGAAGAGAGGGAAGTGTAGTAATCAAAAGACGATGGATTGAGGGAAAATCTAAAAAGTTATCTATTTTGTGTATGTCTATTATTTTATACGGGTCGTTGGATTTGAATGGGATTTTCTGCCAACTGGACGAGTATACTATTCCAGTAACCATATATATATATATATATATATATATATATATATATATATATATATATATATATATATATATATATATATATATATATGTGTGTGTGTGTGTGTGTGTGTGTGTGTGTGTGTGTGTGTGTGTGTGTGTGTGTGTGTGTGAGGCTACCGAATTGTATATAAGGGCCAAATATACAATTCCGGTAGCCATTTATATATATATATATATATATATATATATATATATATATATATATATATATATATATATATATATATATATATGCTACCAGGAATTGTATATAAGGTCCAGTTGATGGGATATTATTTGAAATATAATGTGCTACATGGTATTTTTCACCATCATAATGCCAGTTTTTTCAAACATCTGATTTTTTGCAGTTAAATTACTACGAGGGAGGAATGCTGATGGTGCTTGACTTTCATTGACGTGATATTGCTTTACTTTTTGTGGCGGATGATCAAGTTACCGTGAACGTGTTACTGTCGTCGGGCCGAAGGGATAGCCATGGAATCTAGAGCAGCAGCGCTTAGAATTGTGTTGGACTATGGAGAGTACATTATTTAGTCTTTTCCTTGTGTCTGTATGATACCATTTCCGAAAATTATGTACACCCCGAACCTTCTCCTGTAGTTAGTTTGATTTCATTAGTTTTGTGTTTTTCAATTTTAAAATGAGTACAGTGAATACTCTTTTCTTATTTGCCATATTTTCAATTTGTTTCACGTCACTGATCACCTCTTTCCTATTTACTTTATTATTCCTCCTCGTCTAATTTCTCCCTATTACCTTATTTTCCCAATCAGAATATTTTTCCAACCATATTCTTCCTAGGAATTAATTCTACCCGTATCATGCAATTCTTGTGCACCCACCCTTTTACCTCGTCTTTTTCTTCCATTTCTCTTTTCTCCCATGTTCCTATTAACATAACGATTTGTATTTTGATAAATTAACATGGAAACTGTAGGTTGATTCCGTACCCTTTGCATAGTCAATTAAATTCACTTGAATATTGTATCCGAAGGTAATTTGATGTGGTGTGTGGAAAGTAATTTTCTCTTATTCATAATCTTATTAACCCTAATAAACTCGTTAGTGCCTTCAGCTAATGAGAAAAGGGGCCATGGCAGAATTTCCTTGTTTTAGAATTTTGGATGATTGTCACCTTAGTAGGCTGCAGTTGTATTCGTGAACTTTAGCTTACCTTTCTTAGCGTTTTATTTGCAATAACTGCATCCCACCCTCTCTCATTTTCCACGAAAAACCCCAGTTATGGACTAACATATGGTTTAGGAATGGGAATGGAGGTACTGGTGGGTTACTGGAATAAACAAGGAGGCTAAGTTTCTTTAGCGAGGATGTTTTCTACTTGGTTTGTTTTCTCTACGAAGAGAGAGAGAGAGAGAGAGAGAGAGAGAGAGAGAGAGAGAGAGAGAGAATTTGTGAGCTTTGCGTCTACATGCAGCAGGAGAGAGTGCTTTCCAAAGAATGTTGAAGAACTGGGCAGCTTTTGGGGATAACTGCGACAAAGGATAAACGGAAACAAGGAACCTTTTAGTAGCTTATGGAAACTGATGAAAACCGTAGGAAAGCTAAAGGAAGGCTTAGGGAATCTGATAAAAGTCTCTGATTGAGTAGAAGTAAGGTGTATGCCTGCCAGTTAAAGGCAGGAACGAGCCGGCATCAGAGTGAAATCCTTAGGTCAACGGAAACGAACCGAGACTTGAAATGTGGAAGAAAGAAATGGAAAGGAAAATGGAATTGAATGAGTTCATACGGTAAAAGTTTTACTGCAGAGGAAAGAAAGTGTAGTGTAGACGTCATTTCTGATTGTATTTTAGTTGGTGATGTTTACATTGTGTGATATGTAACGTATTGCATTTCATGTTTTCATTGAGCTATTTCTTATTTATTACCATTGTCATCATATTTATACTACGCATTGATGTAGTGTTTTGTGTTAAGTCTTGTTTTAAAAAAAAAAAAACATTTCTTTTTAATATATATCCAGTTTTAATATATTTCCAGAGATATCTAATACCTTCTAAGTTGTTTTCTTGTTCAAAGGTGTGGCTTCGGTCACCTCCTATTTTACCTCAACTTCCCCTCTTCTCAACTCCACCGTAGGGTTTTGTGCTTCTTCCCCTCTCACCTTCCTCATTTTTCGTTTCTTAATTCCATGTCCACTTTATCTCAAACTCTCATGTTTTTAAGCCAAGCAAGTGTCATTTAATTTTTGTTCGTTATTTCTTGCAAAACATTATACATTTTTACGTTGGTAAGAGGACGTTATGTAACAGTTCTTCCTCAGAATTATTATTATTATTATTATTATTATTATTATTATTATTATTATTATTATTATTATTATTATTATTATTATTTTTTGTATTTTACGTCTTTCACTCATTTTTTTCAAAAAAGAAAATGCCTTGGGAAAGATGCGTCTTATTCTAGGCATTTTTCAGATGCAATGAAAGCGAAAAGGTTTTTTTTATGCTTTGTTTGTTTGAATTGTTTTCTTAGAGGTTATGAGGCATTCACCGTATCCCTTTTGAAAATCGTATCACTTTTTCTTGCTTTCGAGTCTGTTGCATTGTAACCTCCTCCCTAAGAATGGTACGTTCGTCAATTATTTCTGAACAAGACCTCAGATTCTGAATTTATTATATATCTAAAACTAATTCAATGACTTTATCGTCAATAAGAATTCAGTAACTTACTCCATCTCTAATAAGAATCCAATGACTCTCTTTATTCCTCATAATTATTCAATTACTTCATTTATCTCTGTGGTTTATTTAACCAGATCCTAGAGATACTGCACATTTGAGAATGATCTGTTGATGATTCGCTTATATATATATATATATATATATATATATATATATATATATATATATATATATATATATATATATATATATATATATATATATATATACATATATATATATATATATATATATATATATATATATATATGTATATATAATATATATGTATGTATATATGTAATACATATATTATATTATATAATATATTTCTTTAGTATTTTGCTTTAATAGAAGAAAAGGAGAGGAATAAAATCATGTCAGCTTTCATTCGTTACTTATTGCTCATTGTCTTCGGTTTTCTGTTTACGCTATATCAGTTTGATAAATGGAGCTCTTATGCATTCGATACAAGATACGAAGGGCAATTTAGGTTCAGTGTGAGTTAAGAGATAATTTAGTCTTGTTATGGAATCATTTATGGGATCAGCTCCCTCAAGAAGAGCACGAAATATGTTTACTAGCGATTTTCTTGTTTTTCCTCGGTCTATCTTGCAACTGTAACTCTGCTTTCGTCTTTGCTTTGATACCTAGAATTTGTATCAGCTTTTATACGTACAATTTTTATCTGTCATTTAACTTGTCAAGCTTTTCAACCCTAAGATGTCTTGATTAATCGAGTATATTCAGCTCAGTTCCCATTTCCAGTAGCCATCCTTTCCATTCTAATCAGTCAGGTCATGTATCTTTTATTCACTCTTCCCCTCCCCATTTACTCTGCTTTCTGTCCTCTGAGATGAGATAAAAATGTCAACACAATAAAGAATACTCATTCTGAATTGCCGATGTGAATGCGGAAGCAGGTCCTCCTTCCCTAATTGGGTGAAGACTTCTCCCGACGAATACGGATGAGTTTCATTGTTAAAGGAAAGGGTGGTGCTGGGCAGTTAATCATCCCTTATCTGGGGCTTCAGGAGGAGAGCTGGTTTGTCTCAGTGCATATGCGGGATAATGAGTTCTTATCGTTAGAGGAGTAAACTTTATGTTAAATCATGAGAGAGAGATTTCGCTCATTATTTGGTGCTTTCTTGATTTGTGTTTTCTGAAACTGTGATCCTGTGACAAAATGAAATAACAGGCAAAGGAACTTCGCAATATTTATGAATGTTAATTGTAAATGCTCCCAAATTTCAAAGAAATATACCCCTCAGTCATTTTACAATTAAGCTGCTTCTCGCCGTTTTTTAGTAATAACTTGAGATTCAGATTCAGTAAATTGATATTAATCGTTGTTAAAATTTTCAAGTTGCAAATGTTGTTTCGATGCAGTTTGAATTGTAGAAATGTGAACAAGATATTTGTCAATTTAATGCCCAAAGTTGTAACTGCGCGTCTGTACGTGTTTATTCTGTATAACAGTTTTTAAGTGTCTTTAATTGTACAATTACAAAAAAAAATCTACATTGCGATACCGTAATGCACCTTCGGGCTAAATACCGACTAAGAACCTAGTAGCAAAAAACTCCATGGCAAGGCTACTGAGCACGGAATTATTATTAATGTTGTTGTTGTTTGCGTGACCTTTATCATCCTTTATATTCTTGGCCCAGATTTCTGACAACTCGAATCTCAAAGAAATTCCTGATAGCCGTCAAGTAGCCAGAGAATGTCCCTTCGCGATTCTTTTCATATTTTTAGGGCTTCGGTGTACCGCAGAAAGCAGCGACACGAACACTTGAAGTATAAGAGGTTGTTACGCGTTGATGATAAAATATACTCGATCAAGGCATCAACGTTAATTTTCAAGTTTTTATTAGTATTTAATGAGCTCAGTCTGCGTCATTTTGTATTTCTCTTGATCTTTGAGGAATTTTTGTGTTTTTACATATTTTTAGCCGTATCCTTTTCTTCCTATGCCGTTATGAATATTTCTCTGCTTTCGGTGTCGGGTTTGGACACAATGTTACCATCGTCATTACCCTTCTTTTCCAGCACCGTGGGTATTGCCTTTGAAGATGTGGCGGCTGTTGATTAGGCGACAGTTTGGGTTAATCATTCCTACAGTCACCATAAAGCCTTTGTGCTGTTTTAAATAGAAAACGAAAACCTCTCCTCAGTGCTGGGAATATTGCCAGTGTGTGGATATATGGAAATTACACTAGTCTCTCTCTCTCTCTCTCTCTCTCTCTCTCTCTCTCTCATATCCGTATTCTGTACACATCTTCTTATGATGTGGTGTGTGTTATGTTTAACATTCAGACCCATCGTACCAGCATAGATGGAAAACCCCAAGGATATGTTTGGGATTAAGTTTTTGAGTGATAAAACACCATGGGCTTTACTTTATGTGATAAAAGCTAGATAGATGAAAAACAAATATAAAACTGTCATTAATTTTAATGCTGTTAGAAAAGGTGTGATGAATTTCGTCTGTGTATTGCGTATGATTAGATTTATTATACAATTTCTGTTAACCGGTACCTGAAAAACGGAAAAATCTTTTCCCTCAACTTATTTCATGGGTATTTGTAGTGATCACTTTTGTGATCAATTTTCCATATGACAGCTCTTGAAAATAAAAAGATTAATGTGACAGGTACTGTACAAAAGATATCAATTAATGAAATAATGTAAAACCAAATAAATGCAAACGACAGAGGAAAGCTTTAAAAAAATAAAGAGTACTGTGAAAATAGATTAGCATGAAAAGTTGACCCTGGAAATTCCATCAACGTGCTTCGCCCCGCGTGATACAATATGGTAAATTGATATGCGCGCTTTGTGGACAAAATCCAGGTTTCATGGTCCAGGCGGTAACCATTATAACATGGTAGTTGGCGAGGCCTTCGGGCAAAGTGCGTAGTCGGACAGAATAACCTCAGCGATTTCACTATACGGCTAAAGCCAATGCAGTCCTTCGATGTCGCTTTTTTCCTGCAGTGGCTGATAGAATAGTATGGGAAAGTAATCATCTGTAAAGAAATAATGGATGAGCCTGAAAGAGAAATTTTGAAAGGACTTTGGAATGGAAAGTGAATGGAAGTTACGAGAGAAAGAGAGAGAGAGAGAGAGAGAGAGAGAGAGAGAGAGAGAGAGAGAGAGAGAGAGAGAGAGAAAGAGAGGTTTGGGGGGATATGATGGATTCAGCTTGTTGGTTTTCGGACATTCCTTGTCATTCATTTGCCTTGGAGAACATGACGTTGAATGTTTGTAAAACAATACTTATCGCTTACTCGGTGTCTGTTATGTCCACTTTATCTACGTCTTCCTGCCATTTGAAAGTAGAGATTTCATATCTTACGGTAGTGATTATAAATTTCTTATTTTTTTTTGCCGTTTGTGACGTACACTATTGTTGGTGTTTTCTTAACCTGCAAGGTGTGCAAGCTTGAGATAACATCGGGAAATATGAGCTCCCTTTTTCATGGATGTGGAATTGGTTTTTGTGGCTGTGTTCGAGTTCCTTGTTGCGTCTTGATCTTGGGCTGCTTTTGGCAGCGTGGTTAACATTGCCTTTTTTTTTTTAATTATCTGATAGCTCCCTAAAATCAATTGGTACCATTATCCAATATTTTGAATGTTCATAACTTTCTTCCTTACGACCGTACCTTCATTTCATCAAGAATTCCATCCCTCTCCTCTACTGTTATTGCCTTCGATTCTTCCTTCCGGAGCGTTTTAAGCATTTTTTGTATTGTAAAAAAAACATGTACTTTATTTTAGTCTTTGTTATCGATTATATCTGTTTCTCGTCTAAGTAAAGCTCATTTTATCGTCTTATAAGTTCATTTAACTTCCTCCAAAAGTCCACTGTGCCATGGGTTTCAAATGTTCAAGCATTCGAACAGCATTTGGATTTATCCATGCATTTATGTCAGCTTGTGGATTACTTGTTGATATTTTATCTACTGCAACCTTGGAAGTCATATTTTTATTTCATCATTCATTTTAGTCTTCAGTAGGAAAGGGAAACAAGACTGCATTTGTATAAGAAAATCAATGGACAAATTCCTGTTACTTTTTTATTTTTTCACGCGTCGTTTGAGTTCATATTTAGAGGCCTTTTAATCCATATGGGACACTCAAAAAGAAAACAAGGTATGTGTGCTTGGGTAAGAGCTAATAGCAAGCTAAGTACCAGATTGCAGGTGGTTCTGGAGGTGATCCGTAGTTTGAAAGATAATCCACCATTTCGACAATTTAATTAGCTAACTATATTTACTCTTTCCTCATCAACTCTGGTCAACTTTAAAAATAAAAAGCTATATCAGAGCTGTTGGCAAAAGATGATTTTTGCATTTGGCGACTTTTTTTTCAAGCCATGCATTTTATGTAGTCGAATATCGTCTCTCGTGTATACAGTCAGCTTTCTGGCCCAATTTCCATATGGCACTTTGCCTCACACGCTTCCCCCTTCGCTCTGAACATTGTGCAAGTTTGCAGTAGGCTTGGGTATCAGATCCTGGTCTTAGGGGTTGATTATGTCAAGCAGTTAGTTTTTATGAAATTATTATTAATCCTGTTTCTGCATTTCTTGAAACTCTGTTCCAATATTGCAGTTGTTCAATGTGTTTCATACCTGCAGACCATTGATTTAACCAGGAGTTAGGTTCCTAGTGTCTGCCATTGATTTATCATCATTTGCTTTCATTTAAATTCAAATTCCGTTCTATGAAGAGATATCCATGCTCGTTTTCCATCAGCTTATTGCTTTGAGGTTAGAGCAGCGAATAGTTTACATCCCAGCGGTATTTGCTTTGCAGTTTATTTTTCTGAGACCTGGGGACTGGGTTTTTTTCCCTCTTATTACGAAATCTTTAATGCTTTCATAACGCTAATGAGTCTGTTGCATTGTTTAGTAAATTTAAACATTTTTTTTTCTCTTAACCCAAACCCAAAGATGTTTTCAGTGACCTTTGCATCTAAATTTGGGAAATGTTTAGATTCTTAATTTCATAGCAATTCTATTATATTTTTATTCTTTCCGATTTTTGCTCTTCTTTTCTGACACACCCTACATTTCTTGCTTGGCCAAAAGGTCCTGTTTAGTCTCTTCCTTAACATGAAGACACTAATTTCTGAACTTCGGAAAAAAAACAAAAATTCAAGTTAGGAAAATAGGAAATATCGCTCAAGATGTCAGTGTCAAAGTGCATCAGTAATCCATTTACTTCCTGAGAGAGTATCACACCACAACTGACTTTGGTTTGAGGCTCCTCCTCCTCCTCCTCCTCCTCCTCCTCCTCCTCCTCCTCCTCCTCCTCCTCCCAGAATAATCTGACTGCGTTGAAATATGTAAGTGTGTGGGAGAGCGTGACAGAGATCGTAGGACCCCAAAAGGCGTTGCAGCCTCTTTCTACCAACAATTTGTAAACTTAAAAGTTTTCTTGGATTTTTATGGATGACGGTCAGGAAAAGAAAACTGTGAGCAAGGAACCACTGTGAGAGAGAGAGAGAGAGAGAGAGAGAGAGAGAGAGAGAGAGAGAGAGAGAGAGAGAGAGAGAGAGAGAGATTCAGAGTTTTAGGCACTACATAATCAAATCCGTACATAAAGCATTGACTAGCAAAGTTTTAGTATCTAATACGTGTAAAATATATTATTCGTAAATATTAATACAATATATATATATATATATATATATATATATATATATATATATATATATATATATATATATATATATATATATATATATATATATATATATATATATATATATATATATATATATATATATATATATTAAAAGGACCTCATTCAAACTGGATGGTATCTAATGGAGTTTTTATTCAAAATGTTGCAAGCTTTCTTGGAAAAACAGTCCACATTATCAAGTTTGTACGGATACTTGATAATGTGGACTGTTTGTCCAAGAAAGCTTGTAACATTTTGAATAAATACTCCATTAGATACCATCCAGTTTGAATGAGGTCCTTTTAGTAATTCTACTAATGCACAGAACAATTGTGTATGTGATAAAGTTTATATATATATATATATATATATATATATATATATATATATATATATATATATATATGTATGTATGTATGTATATATACATACATATGCTTAAAAAATCACAGTAGATGCACGCGTCTTCAGTGTATAAGCGAATCCCACAGGAAAAAGACAGGCAGAAGTTCAGTACCCAGCGCTTTCACGTTTATTGACGCACTGTCGGGGCACGACGATGAGTCAGTAAACTGTGTTTTTCCTGTGGGATTCGCTTATACATACATATATGAAATTTTAATCACACCGTGATTTAAATCATGAAGCTACAAATGTCGTTTAATATCCAATTCACGCTACTTCGGGAATATCCCGGATGGGGAATTATCACAGAAAGGGAATTTTATAAGTGATAAATGGATCGGTACTGCCGGGTCTCGATCCCTCGACACAGTTACCTTCCAACGACTCCAGTCGACGGTCTACCCACTTATGAAATTCCCTTTCGGTGATAATTCCCCATCAGGGATATTCCCAAAGTAGCGTGAATTGGATATTAAACGACATTTGTAGCTTCATGATTATATATATATATATATATATATATATATATATATATATATATATATATATATATATATATATATGTGTGTGTGTACATGTGTGTATAGCCTATATATGTTAACGGCCCGGGTTCGGAAGGACCATCTTTTTTGTTGATGTATTCGTTTTGAGAACAGAATTAATCATCTTACTTCTTTAAGATGTCTGTGGTAGCAGTGGCTCTTCCTTGGGTCAGCAGATCTCTTCTCCTTCGTCAAAGGTCTCTCACTAAACCTATCTTTCCACAGAGGCTACTGAAATGAGACACTGATATACAAAGCTAGACTTTATTGACAAATTTAACGAGAGTGATTCAGCAAAAGCTAAGGTCATGAGAGATTCACACCCCCTATCAATGGAAAACATAACTAGAGGAAATACTGTTTCACAAACAAGTATAGTCATTATTTTATGCCAAGCAATACTAGTGAATAACCCCCTTGTCATCAAGCAAAGCAATAAGGTCGTAACGACCACAATAAAAGTCATACCGTATGTAAGAGTAAAAACACCACTTCCTAAATATTCGTCCTCCAGGAAGATGTTCGATTCCTGTTGAGAGAAACATTTCATTGTATTAAAAACCTGGAATGAATGTACATATTCAAGACAGAAATAAACAGTGCACAAATGGGCAATTTCACCATGTAGAAATTGTTCAGTTTCACTGCTTCCAAACCGGGGGTTTTCCTTCTAAAGTTTGGAAAATATATAAATGTCACTGTGCGTTTTTACTTACGTTATACAGCCGTAAGTAATGTATCTACATGGTAGCGATCTTTAAACACTACACCAGGGTAAACACACACATGATCCACTCAAGATCTAGGCAGTCTCCCCGTGAGAGAACTGTTCTTCCCATAAATATCTTATGGGAGATCGATCACACACACACACACACACACACACACACACACACACACACACACACACACACACACACACACACACACCCCATACCCCTGGAATCTGGGCACTTGCGGCGCATCAGTTCAATGTCATTCCAATGTCAGCACAAATGCACCTGCCGTGAGAGCCACTGACAGGTCATCACACATTTCACTGTTGTCCAGTGAGAACCCAGACTTTATATATATATATACATATACATATATATATATATATATATATATATATATATATATATATATATATATATATATATATATATGTGTTATGCAGTGAATAAGTATGAGATTCACTGATCGGGATTATGAAAGAGAGAGAGAGAGAGAGACACGATGTTGATAGTTTAAAATGATGAGTCATGGGACCAAGTAAATTGAAGACTAACCATAACAAACCTCCAAGATGTGGGAAAGGAAGGAGGAGTTAGAGGATAGACTAAGAAGTGAAAAGGTCAGCAAAATTGACCTGATTTGTCCTTGCAAAAAGTGGGAGTTAAGATTGAACCATTAAGAGTAAAGTAGACGTCCTCAAGGAGGCGGAGTTTTATTCAACATAGGTCCAGAGTTCATTCTGATCAATTTTTAGCCAGAGTTACTTGAAAACCAAATTGGGTAGGATTGTGTCACTCGCTCCTCTCTTAACATCAAGAAATTTCTAAGTCCAGTGTGGCTGGCCGTGTGAAATAGTTTTGTAATAAAACTTATGAAAAACCGTGCCCGGTGAATACTTACCCCCTCCTGAAAATTAGAAAATATTAATAGACAATTTCAACCTAACTTACCGAGTCCCCTGCGTTACTATCAAATGAAAGTCAACGAAAGAGAGTCATTCATATGTGGTGCAACGCAAAACAAAGAAAAACTAAACCGCATAACAAAAATAAAATTTGGTGGCAGTTTCGGAGGATTTCGCCCAGCGCACATTTGAAAAACATTAAAGTTCACGGCCCTAGAGAAATTTACAGAGAGTGAGCAGTGACGGCGCTGAAACTAACTCTCAATTTAACAGCGCAAATAATCTCAAGACGGTCTTCAGCACTAGAAACACCAATACAACATCAACACTGTAGCAGAAGGGAAACGAAGCAGAACGAAATATTCCAAGAAGCAGTGAATCTTTTTGCGTCGATCGGAATGAAAAATTGACAGCGGTAAATCTCTGCCTAGTTTGAAACTTCCGAACATTCGCATAAGATCAACCAGAAATTCAGTTTAATAATTATATATGACCATAATAAGAACAATAGTAATAATCACGGCATAGAACAGCGGTGATTTTTATAAGAAAACGAAATTTACGAAAGAAAGAATCAGCAACTCGCCCTATACTACGCCGATCGCAGAAGCGGAGAAGACCAAAACAAACTGTGTTGGCGGACGTATGAAAGTCGCTTGTATCTACGTCAGTTCAGTGAACTTTTCTATCATGTACAGACTTAAATACACGAAATTCCAAAAATTTTGGTTGCTAAAAGGGAGACTTAGCGAAAAGTAGCGGTAGCAGAGCAGTGACGACGACGGCGACGAATGAGAGCGGAAGACGGCGACGAAAGAGAGTGAAGAATTCGGAACGGCGATAAAGTTTAGAAGTCAACGCGTTGATAACCGCCTCTCGAAAGGGAAGTGACGCCTTCAATCAACAATTTGGAAGGGATTCCAAATTTTTCTTCGCCAAATTCAGCATGTACGGACTGGAAGTCGGCCGAGCTGTGCCGAATTATCGCTGGATGCTAACGACAAATTGCGCTCAAGTGCAATCAGCGCGATCTTCAAGTACAAGGCGACACGAAGCTAATTGAATAGTAAACATTCATTCCTAGTATCGGGGAATTATCAAGAGAATTTTTTTCTCTGTGAATAATTAAATTTTTTTTTGTGTGAGTGAAATTTTATATAATTATTTTTCCCTGCAGTGCGCAAATAATTTTTTTTAAACATAAATGATTTAAGTAAATTATTTTTCTTTTGAATAATATTCTGAATAATATTTCCTTATTGTTGTACGAAGGAAATAATTTTTTCTTTCATGTTTAGTCATTTTTTTTACGAAATAGAATTTTTCGTTCACTTGGTGATAGAGACAATTCTGTTTAAATAATTCTATCATAATAAATTTTATTGTTAAACACTTGGCGCAGCATTTTGCAGTGGAACCCAAACAATTGTATACATAAATACTAATATCAGACTTTTTCAGATTGAGAGAGTCCTATGAAGGAATGAGTTAGGAAAAATTTGAATTTTTTTGTATAGAGGGATACAGTCAACTCAGCAAACATGCAATTGAAGTAAGTACCTGATTCTCAAATTTATTTTTTTTTTCAATTTTTCATTCTTGGAATCATTGAATATTTTATGAATTAATATGAATAACACTTTGGACGAAGTTATCGCCCGACTGCAACAGACAAGAAGCGAAGACCAGACTCCATATAACCTAAGACCTGTACCTGAACGACTTTCTAGACCAATTGATCCTAGTAATACTAGACCCAGACGTTCTCGTAGTCAAGGTCCCCCACTTAGTTTACCGAGTGCGCCTAACCCTTCAGTTGTAACCACTAACCCAATAACTTCCATTGTACCTAGAAATCCTAACATGGCGCAAGCCACCGTAATAACCTAAGCCACTAGATTTTGTGGAACGGTAGACCCAAGTAATGTAGATAAAAGTAGATTAGAAGAATATGGTGTAAATCGATGGATAGCAGACACAGAAAGCAGAATTTCAGCTGCTGGTATCACAGATGAGAGAAAGAAAATAGATGAAGCACTCTTGTATGTTAGTATGGAACATGGTGATGCACATACAGTTCTTCATTCAGTACTTTTTAGGAATATTACTCTGTTTAACGAATTCAAGAAACAGTGCTTACAATTTTGGCAACCAGAAGCACAGAAAGATCCATGGTACAACATAGAACTTTCCATCATCAGAAATATGAGGGTAATCACTTAGTTTTAGCCACTAGAGTAGAAGAAGCTATAGATAGAGTGACGACAGATATGAAAGCTGTAGGAATTGTTGTTGGAAGGAAGGATGAATTTGATGATGATGAAACAGATTTAGCTAGTATATCCAAGGTACTTAGATATATGTCATTAGGACCAATCTACGATGCTTTGGGTAAGGAAGAAAGAGTAGCCTTAAAGAAGTACTGTGATAGGAAGCCAAATGATGGAATTGTACAAACTTTGATGTACATAGAAAGGAAAGTAAAACAGAATTCATCAAGTAGTAGTGCAGATTTTTCGGGAACCGTAGCTAGTGGAAACCCAAGAAATAATAGCAATCAGTCCAATAGAAACCAATCAGGGCAAGCTAGGTCTAGGTATCAGGGAAATAGAAATTCGTTTGATAGAAATGGTGGGAACAACAATAGGAGATTTAATCAATCAAATAGAAACAATCAAGGTAGGTCGCCAAATAGAGGTAACAATGGGAATACCACTGGAACTAATGGAAATAACAGTGGAAATAACAGGACTCCTGGACAGAGGGGAGCTAGTCAAGGCCAAAATTCAGGGAATAATAGGCCACAGTTCAATAGGCAGAGACAAAGTTGTGGAAATTGTGGTTATAACAACCATACAACACAGAATTGTAGAAGAAACAAATGGTGTTCAATTGCAATAAGACAGGACATTTGATCCAAAACTGTTGGTACAACAAACAGGGAAATTCTCAGGGTCTCAAAATAACCAAAGTACTCAGCCTAATAATCAGAATACCTCCCCCAGTAACCCAAATCAAGGGGATTCTCAGTGACAATCACAGAAAGTGCAGCAGAAAGGTCCATCCTTACAGAAAGAAATAGTGACAGTGAATAAGGATGTGTCCCCAACAGACATTACTCGAAGTAATGAAATAGTGTTTTCTGTAAAGAATTTTAATACGTGTCAGGAAGAGTTGCCTATCATACAAGTACACTTAGAAGGTGTACAGAGTTCCATATTGTTGGATACAGGCAGTACTGTAAGTATCATAGATAAAGGCACTTTAACAAAACATATAGGTTGTGAGCTTTCCCAAATGAGAGAATCCTATAGGACCATAAAGGGGATCGCTGGAAAGCAAATAAGGGCTATAGGCAATGTCAATTTAGAGATAGAAATTCTAGATAAGAAATACAGGGAAGAGTTTGTGGTGTTGAAAGAAAAATATTTTCCAGCTCAAGCTCTATTTTCCTTCCAGGCTATGAAAAGATGTGGAATTACACTAGATTGTAGCAATGGAAGAGTAACTATCAAGGAAATTGATAGAGGAAATGTTTGCTCTCTTGAAGAAGAGGAACAGTTTCAGATAAACTTGATCACTTTACCTGAGACAGCCTCATCTGAAGAAGTAGACATCCAACAGATAGAAATAGAATTTAATGCTAACCCGGGTAGGACAGTGAGTAGAAATTCAATGATAGAAGAAATAGGAGAAGATAGACAAACTACTTTTAAAAGCCTAGAAGCCACTCAGGAGGAATTCTCAGATAGCAGGTATGAACCTGATAACTCAAGTGCACGACAAGTAGATACCTCCGAAGAACTTAGTTCTTTTTCCCAACCTGACGATCCTGACACGCTAATAGATTGTAGTCACTTAATAATAAGAGAAGATACGGAAGAGAAGTATCTCAATGAGGTGTTGCTGTTAGGCAACCTAAAAATGACAGAGATAGGTTCTGTGATACTACAAGATGAAAATTCAGATGATACTGATGTCTGTTACACTGCCGATGCACAGAATGCAGAAGAGATCTGCTTAGTTAGTACTGCCGATGATAATCTTGTAAGATTTAGATTAAACAATAGCGTTATACTGCATCCACAAGGTCTGACAAAGGTTTGTCTTAGAATTGTAACAGATAAAAACCTAGGTGATACAGATGTGTTATTAGTTAATGAAGACTTACCAGACTTTGTGAAAATGGACAATTCCTAGTAAGACTTAATGGTGGAAATTGTACGACTTATGTGTATAATTATTCTGACAAGAGACTAGAATTGCATGCCGGCATAGAATTCTGTAAGGAATTGTGATTACTAACCCTTTACTAACCCTAAGTGAAAAAGCATTTGTTTCTGTAGCTGACACAAGAGTTAAATTAGAAGGGGAAGTAAATAATACAGATTTTCCTCATTGTAGGGACAGGTTACTACAGATATTAGAGAAATATAGGAGTGTTGTAGCAGTAACAGGAGATAAGTTAGGAAGGACAGATGTCCTGTAGCACAAAATAGTCATAGAAGATGGTGCTAGACCTTTTTATATACCTAACTACAAACTTCCAATAAGTCAAAGACCCATTGTAGATGAGATGGTTGAAGAGATGAAGGAAGATGGAGTTGTAATACCTTCTAAGTCACCTTATAATTCACCTTTACTGCTAGTTCCAAAGAAAGACGGTACATGGAGGATGGTAATTGATTACCGTAAATTGAATTCCCACACCATCCCTGATCGAATGCCAATGCCAGTCATTAATGACATGTTAGCTCAATTAGGAGGTGCCAAGGTTTTTTCTAGCCTCGATCTACTGAGTGGATATTGGCAAGTTCCTCTCTATGAAGAATCCAAGCATCTCACGGCATTCAGTACTCACAAAGAACATTTGCAATTTGAGGTAATGCCGTTTGGTCTTACTTCAGCTCCTTTAACATTTGTACGTTTAATGCTGCAAATCTTGGGAGATGTTGAAGACGTATCGGTTTATCTTGATGATGTAATAATTGCTAGTAAGGATGCAGAGAGTCATTTCAAGACAATAGAATTAGTATTAGATAGGCTCAGAAAGGCCGGTTTAAAGGTAAAAATTAAGAAATGTCAGTTTCTGAAGAAATCTCTAGAATATCTAGGACATGTTATCAGTGAACATGGTTTGAAAATGCAAGAAGGAAAGATTAAGGCTATTGTAGACTATCCAGCCCCAAGAAATTTGAAGGCACTAAGAAGATTCCTAGGTATGGTAGGGTATTATCGACCTTTCATAAAGGGATTTGCTACCATAGCAAAACCATTAACTGAGTTAACTAGGAAAGATGCTAGCTATGAGTGGAAAGATGAACAGGAAGCAGCGTTCAAAACACTAAAGGATATGTTGATAACAGATCCTATCCTAGTTTATCCAGACTTCGAGAAGGAATTCTACTTAGCCTGTGATGCTTCAAGTACAGGACTAGGTGCCGTCTTGATGCAAAAGGATAAAACAAGGATGAGGACTGTATACTATGCCAGTAGAGTTTTGAATGCAGCTGAAAGAAATTACAATACAACAGAAAGGGAATGTTTGGCATTAGTCTGGGGATTACAGAAATTTAGACACATTTTGCTAGGACATAAAATTAATGTTCTTACAGATCATAAACCCATTTGTGATCTTTTCAAGAAAAGGGCTTTTACCAATAATATGAAGTTCAATAGATGGTTCGTTAGCGTATTAGAATTTGCCCCAGAATTTAGATACATACCTGGTAGATATAACACATTAGCTGACGCCTTATCTAGATCACAAGAAGAGAACGAGAAACAAATTACCACTCATAATTTCGCCTTCACTTGTCAAATCATAGACTTAGATTTAGACAAAGTTCGTCAGGAACAACAAAAGGATTCTAGAATAAGGGAAGTAATTGGTAACCTCTTGCAAGGTGAGAAAAATTCAGAGTTTCAATTGATAGATGGGTTATTGTACAAGACTTCAGACGAACCAAATGCTTGTTCACGTTTGTACATTCCTAATACACTAATACAAGACGTTTTAGAACTAACCCATTCATACAAGTTATCAGGACATCCTGGAATTAAGAAAACATGTAGAACAATCACTAGAAACTATTTTTGGCCTCGATGTAGTGAAGATGCTACTCGATTTGTTCAGAATTGTACCCTATGTAATATACATAAGGGAATGTCAACGTCAAGGCTCCTCTGGAAATGTATCCTTCAGAATTAAATCCTTTTCAAGTAGTCACAATGGATTTCTTAGGTCCATTCCCGAACACCATGAGAGGAAATAAACAGATTTTAGTTTTTATTGACTATTTGACCAGATACGTAGAAATTGTTCCAACTAGAAACAGAGAAGCATCAACGGTGGCAGAAGCCTTTAAGTCTAGAATTATAACCAGACATTCATGTCCTCAAGTTTTGCTCTCAGACAATGCTGCTGAATTTACTAGTGACATTCTAACGAAATTGTGTGACTTTTATGAAATACAGAAATGTCAAATAACAGCATATAAGCCAAGCTCAAATGGAGCAGTAGAAAGAACAAATCGCAAGATAAAGGATGTTCTGAAAACATTGGTAACCCCTAGCACTGAAGACTGGGACTTGACTCTCGAAGACATACAATTTACTCTAAACAACACAGTAAATGAATCAATAGGAGAAACTCCTCATTTCCTATTGTATGGCTACAAAAAGAGAATGCCGAATTCACTTTTGGATGATGCCGCACCACCCAGACGTACGTACAACTACGAGGACTATATTGCTTGGAAGACAAGACGTGCGTGCGAGACCGTTAAAGTTACCAGGGCTAGATTAAAGGAGTTAAATAAAAAATCTAGTAAGTATTACAATAACAGATCCACCATACCCTCGTTAAAGGTAGGACAACAAGTTTATGTACTCAATCATGTTCTTGAAGGACCTAATATTAAAGTATCACCGAAATTCCGAGGTCCATATAGAGTTTTAGAAGTTTTGAAGTTGAATAAATTCAAGTTAATGCATGAGATTACCTTGAGAGAATCTATTGTACATTGGAACCACATTAAAGTAGTTCATTCAGAACCTTGGTCGTCTACCCAGTTGACGGATTTGTCTAATAAAGATAAGACAGATAATAAAATAGAATCTCCAATGACCCCAAGGTATAATTTGAGAAGAAGGTAATGGCAAATGCAATGGTAAGCAAATGTAGTTGATAAGATTTTTACTGCTTAATAACATTATTTCAGCAAATGGATTGTATGGTGGTTGGCAGTGAGTCAAATTGTGAACTCACTCGTACAACTAAGGAAGGGAGCCATCATCAAGGAGCATGGCAAGGTAAAGATGATACAGGACCTAGCCATTGTTAAGATCCAGACGGACTCCATTATCGATCAGAGAGAGCAGTTAGTCCAGCTGAGCAATCAGATACAGGCAGGATTACAAAGTGTCCAAGATAGAAATTTGTACGACATGCTCTCCAAGTTGCAGAGGGACATCGATAGTGTTATGCCAAGGAAAGTAGTAAAGCGATCACTTATACCCTTTATAGGCGTCGCTTTACATAATCTCTTTGGAGTGGCGACCGATGGTAATGTTGAAAGGCTAAAGGAAAGAGTGGCACAACTTGAAAATTGGGCTTCTGAGCAGGGTACTGTCTATAATAAAGTAATAGGAAATGTCAATCAAAATCAGAAAATGATCACAGTGCTGAAAGAATTTGTGAATAGTGCCCTCCATAATGTTTCATCAGAAATTGCTAAAATCCATCAAACAGAAATGATGGAGCAACTGCTCATAGAAACAAGTAATTTCCTTCTGGAATACAAGGAATTACTCAATGCAATCATGATGGCAGGTAAAAACCTGCTGTCGCCTTTTCTGATAACCCCTAGTGAAATTGAAGCCATTATTCAGAAATGTGTTGTGAACAATCACTTGAAGCCACTAGTAGAAAATATAGTGGACTATTATGGCCTGATAACAGTGAAAGTGATAGCCAATCAAATCATACTAGTGATCCCTTTCAACAATCCAGACGTCAACTCATTGATGTCAGTCTATCCATTCCCAATGGTAGTAGATAATAAGTCCATTGTACTAGAAGGAACAGTTCGACACTTTGCCTTGCAGCATGATTCTTTCCTAGTGACTGAAATTCCCGAACATAAATTCAGGGAATGTGTCATGCTTAATGATGGTGTATATGTTTGTAACATTGTGAATTTCTATGAACCATTGAGTGCTCTTCATTGCCTAGATGATCTTGTAAACAACAAGAATGGTAAGAACCATTGTAAATCTATACCGTTTACAGAAACTTTCAAGGCTCAAATCATTGATGATGAAATTTTTGTGTTCTCGGCAAACAGATTGAATGCTAAGATTGACTGTAAGTCAAACAAAACAGAAGTAGTTTTCATTAACGTACACTCATTTTCATCTGCTTGTGAACTGGTCATTTTACATAATTTGTATTACAAACCAACAGTTTTCACGACATACAGTTTGAATTTCAGTAAAAGTGTACATCAGTTTGCAGTTATTAACGAATTTCAACTTTCAGAACTGGAATTGGAGACATTCACAAAGCTAGAAGAGGTTCATACTTTCTTTCATACATATAAGACCGAGATTTCTCCCATTATGTCATTCATAAATGTCATTCTTTTGGTACTGTTTGCTTTTATTTCTTTTATAATTGTCAGAAATTGATACTGAATAAACACCATAATCAAGGACATGATGGACAGAATCCTTCCTAGAGAGTAATAGCATTTACCATTGACTTGCACTTGAACATTTGATGATTGATTTTTTTTTTTTTTTACAATTTATGATTGATAACCAGAGAGTAATAGGCATTTGATATATTTACTTTGCCATAATTTTCTGCATTTAGTTTGAGTATTTGATATTCAAATTCATGCTTGTATTGTTTGTGTTAGCACTATGATGCATTATAATATTTCTTGCAGTTATTGCTTGTTAATAGAGATCATTGACATTGAAGTAATTGACTATAGTCAAGTTGAGTTGGTTATCTACTTGCATTGTAGTCAATGCAGGTAGGTGACCGAGTGATGTTATGCAGTGAATAAGTATGAGATTCACTGATCGGGATTATGAAAGAGAGAGAGAGAGAGAGACACGATGTTGATAGTTTAAAATGATGAGTCATGGGACCAAGTAAATTGAAGACTAACCATAACAAACCTCCAAGATGTGGGAAAGGAAGGAGGAGTTAGAGGATAGACTAAGAAGTGAAAAGGTCAGCAAAATTGACCTGATTTGTCCTTGCAAAAAGTGGGAGTTAAGATTGAACCATTAAGAGTAAAGTAGACGTCCTCAAGGAGGCGGAGTTTTATTCAACATAGGTCCAGAGTTCATTCTGATCAATTTTTAGCCAGAGTTACTTGAAAACCAAATTGGGTAGGATTGTGTCACTCGCTCCTCTCTTAACATCAAGAAATTTCTAAGTCCAGTGTGGCTGGCCGTGTGAAATAGTTTTGTAATAAAACTTATGAAAAACCGTGCCCGGTGAATACTTACCCCTCCTGAAAATTAGAAAATATTAATAGACAATTTCAACCTAACTTACCGAGTCCCCTGCGTTACTATCAAATGAAAGTCAACGAAAGAGAGTCATTCATATGTGGTGCAACATAAAACAAAGAAAAACTAAACCATAACATATATATATATATATATATATATATATATATATATATATATATATATATATATATATATATATATATATATATATATATATATATATATATATATATATATATATATACATACATATATATATATATATATATATATATATATATATATATATATATATATATATATATATATATATATATATATATATATATATATATATATTATATATGTGTGTGTGTGTGTGTGTGTGTGTGTGTGTGTGTTTGGCACGTTTATATTAGTATTTAGAGTACTAAATTTATTTGATACGTATCAAATATTACAACTGGCAAGTCAGTGAGTTATGTACAGATTTAATCTTGTAGTGCCTAAAAAACTCTCTCTCTCTCTCTCTCTCTCTCTCTCTCTCTCTCTCTCTCTCTCTCTCTCTCTCTCTCTAAGACGACAATCAGCTACGCCACCAAATCGTGTAGTCAATAACGCAACACCTTGGTATCATTCTTCATCGCATGCCTAGAATTAAAATCATTCAGATCATAGCTTTGCCATTTGGAGGCTCATTCAGAGCAGATATTCGTTACTGGGAGTAAATTTCCTAACTTTTTGCAAGCGGGGATCTCGAGCTATACTGCACACCATGCATAGTATCTATCGGCAGGAATATGGTTTTCACATTCTAGAAAATGATGTTCCTTCTTAATTTTTGAAATGGGGATTTTAACCCTGGCGGGAAATGAGGTTAGCTGCTGCTATAACTTGAGGCCAATTATCATCTAATAATAGGCTGCCATCAGGAAAAGGCCATTATCTAACTAAATAAAGTAAATCTTAGGCAGCTAATAAAATCTTTCACCTAAGTTAAGATTATCTTAGTTTAACCAGACCACTGAGCTGGCTAACAGCTCTCCTAGGGCTGGCCCGAAGGATTAGACTTATTTTTACGTGGCTAAGAACCTACTGGTTACCTAGCAACGGGACCTACAGCTTATTGTGGAATCCGAACCACATTATGACGAGAAATGAATTTCTATCACCAGAAATAAATTCCTCTAATTCTTCTTTGGCGGCTCGAAGAGTCGAACGCTGGGCCAACAGCGTGCCAGTCGAAAGCTCTACCACTCCTCCAAAGAGGAACTAATCTTTCACCTACTTAGTAGCCATAAGGTTGATGCTGATTTTTGAAAGGCTAAAGGTTAACCAGTGTATTACACTATTCTGTTTTATTACTGTCGTTTCCTGTGTATCATACTTATACCAGGGTTTTTTATGAATGGAAGGACTAAAGTAATTAATCATTACGTAGCATTCTTTTTTAAGTCATTCCTTTCTTCCTCACCGCTCTTTGACCTCGTTTTAATCCGACTTAACCTTCCGCTCGTTTTTGTGGTTTGTTTTACTGAAGGTTCCACAAAAAAATTGTGTTATGTAAAACTGTCGTTTGGACACAAGGCTTATATCCCTACCCCCTGGATATGAGAAAGGATTAGTTTAACTACCGGGATTTATATTTGCCTCGACCTACGCTACTAAAGTTTTCCATTCATTTATGGACCTGTGCATTGCTGTCGAGGAAATAACATTGACGTAAAATAAATGGGGGAAAAGTGGAGGTGAGTGACGATAGGGGACATAAATGAGTTTGCAACAGCGTTGTGTGGATACGAAGGTCGGAGGAATATTGCTATAACATGTGTGTAAATATCTCATTTCGATCTCCCAGTGCATATATATCTATGATCATTATATATATATATATATATATATATATATATATATATATATATATATATATATATATATATATATATATATATATATATATATATATATATATATATATATATATATATATATATATATATATATATATATATATATATATATATATATATAAAAAGAGAGAGAGAGAGAGAGAGAGAGAGAGAGAGAGAGAGAGAGAGAGAGAGAGAGAGAGAGAGAGACTTTTTTTTATTTCCGGACAGCAACAGAAACAGTCCTGGAAAAGAATACTGTTGAATTGCTGCCGCTGGTCGTGGAAGGGGCAGGGTAAAATTAAGATGAAGTGGGATTTAATGGAGGAAAGACATTGCAAGGGGGAGAGAGATTTGTTCTGTAGAAGTTGTTATAACTGGTAGACGACACAAGGTGGTGCGGCAGATAAAAAAAAGAAAAGTGACCGCAGACGAATAAACTTTTCTACTGCCCAATTCTCGGCTGTCAGAGCCCACTTAGGAGCTAATATAAACCCTCAAAGGGAACAGAAGAAAATTTTACCCAGATGGAAGACAAAAGAGCAAGAGGTTCAAAGAAAGTGTCAAGTTTTTAGACTTGGAAGAGGGAGGCGTGTGGTGAAGAAGCAGGACATGGGACTCTGTTCCTTCTTTTTCAATCTGTCATCAAAGGACTATTTCTTTTCTATCTATTTTTTCCTTCGCAGATTTTCTTTTTACCTTGATAAATTCAATTGCTTTTTACATTGAGCCACACAGCATATTATTGATGTTCATTAGTATCTTCATTTTTCCTTGAGCTTTTTAAGTTAATTTTCATGTTGATGCAAAGGACAATTTTTCTTTCTTTCGATCCTTGTTCATGAATTATTTTTTTATAATATAATTTGTTTATTGTTTCTGTTTTAATATTGTTTTCATTTATTTTTTCCATCTTATTTACTTTCTTTGAATTCCTCAAATATCTCCCCCAGGGGTGACTTTAGCTTGCTTGTTCCCCCTCATTCCCCTGTCTTGCATTTTCAGTGGACCCCTTTAATTGAGAAATCTTTTGCTATCGTTCTTGCTCATTGCATTTTCTGCTTTGTAATGTTATTTTGTAGGATTTCTGAAAAAGGTTTTAGGTTTTGTGATACTTGCTTCAGAGTAATTAGCCATACACATTAAAATGTTTTGGAGGACTTAACCGTGCGAATGGTTAAAAAAAAAAAGGAAAATACTTGTTTGTGAGATACGCCTCTCCAACAATTATCGTAGAAAACGATTTTAAGATATGTAACATTGTGGTTCGTTAACGTAAATGAGCGGGAGGGAAATCAAGGGAAATTTAGTGGTCGAATCAACATAACGATAGACAATTTTTCCATCTTTGTATGTCGTAATAGCATTTTTTGTTGTTTCATTTCTGTTTGAAACTTTCCTGCATGTCATTAGGTTAAGACTGCAACCGTCATGTATTCAACAGTTATTTACAATAACTTCAATAGAAACTTCCTGTTTTGTCAATAAAGATAAGAATGAGATATTGAGCATTGGAAGTCACCATTGTAGATTTCCATCAAGACTAGTAAATAGTTTTAAGGCAAATTTGGTTTCGTTATTCTTCTGTCTCTGGAGAGCGTAATCTTCGACTTCATCCCGTCACTGAAATATTGAGTAATTGAATTCTTATGCCCTAAGTGAAGTGGAAGAAATTTTGTTTTGGCAATACGATGTTAGTTTTCTGCGTCCTGTTACAAGAAAGGAAGCTTTTACCTTGAATCACGTCAGGGCTCAAGAAACCTGGCGGAGTTAGAAAACTCATAATTTCTAGTCGCTTGTGCGGTATTCTGAAATTAGGATTATTTTCCTAAATGTGTATGTTTGCGCTGTTCCGAAAAATTGGTTGTAGATATGATGTACAATGTTGCATTTCTATCAATATTGAAAAGGCCTCAGTGCATTTATCCGCTGTTTTTTATATATATTTTCAAAGGATTTAGAGCGCTTCCATTGATTGTGCGCTTCCAGTGGCAGGGTTTGTATTTTTTGTAAATTTTCTTTTTTTTTTTTAGGATTACATTTTTCAAGAGGAAATATATAGTATCCGATTTTAATTTGCTTTATGCGAAGTCACGTGACCACTCTCGGGTATACCAGAAGACGTATTGTGATAGGAAAGCAGTGACAGATTTCTACAGTTTCTCTTTATTTTAGTCCTCCGTTGTGGGGGTAGTGCCGTCAGTGCACCTCATGCGGTGCAATGTAGGCATTACTTAAGGGTCTTTGCAGCGTCCCTTCGGCCCCTAGCTGCAACTGCTTCCGTTCCTTTTACTGTACTTCCGTTCATATTCTCTTTCTTCCATCTTACTGTCCACCCTCTCCTAACAAATGATTCATTATTCAACTGCGAGGTTTTTCTCTTGTTACACCTTTCAAACCTTTTACAGTCAATTTCCGTTCCAGCGCTGAATGGCCTTAGTTCCCCTAGTGCTTGGCATGTATGCCTAAAATCTATAAATCAATCAATCAATTTTTATTTTAGTCGTTTTCATATGACAGTGAAATATTAATTCGCGTTTTCATAAGTTGCTGTTAATTTTTTGGGGAAAGTTAACCATTAAAATTAATAATTCGAGGAACTGCTTCTGTAGCAACGTTTTTCACTATATTCTATATATTATATACAACAGTTATTCGTGCTAAATTTTTCATGTGGCTGACATCATCCATTGCTCATAAATGAATATTTACTTGATTTTAACAGCAGGTTCATAGTAAATCTTCATGCGCCGATGTACTATTTTCGTTTTAAAATCATTACTTTCTGGTTATGTAATGTACGTTTTTCCTCATTCTTATATTGATAGACCAGTTATATCCTTAGAACCCTTGAGACCCTTGTGGACGTATGGTAAGTAACACGATAAACCTTTACTCGACTGGGCAAAGGTTATGCATTTCTGGGCTTCAAGCTCGGAATTTACCCAGCATTCTCTTGTTCTTGTAAGTTTTTCGTCTCCCCTTTAGTTGTTTGTATTGGCTCTTAATTCTGATTTAATTTGTTTATCTCTCTCTCTCTCTCTCTCTCTCTCTCTCTCTCTCTCTCTCTCTCTCTCTCTCTCTCTCTCTCTCGTGCGAAGACATAAACAATTCAGGCGGATTTCAGCCTTAATGCTACGTAATATATTCCTGCTTATGTTGGGCAGTAATGAATCATTTTTATTTGCGAAATATTTTAGGTACATTTGTAACCCGGCTCGGCAGGAGCTTGCTTGCTTCCTCAAGGTTCCTCTGCTTTTAAGATAATTAGGGAGCTAAGATTAATGTGTTAGAAAAATGTCAAGTATTTCATGAGATTTTCTCTTTCTCATGACACATATAACTAAGAAATACCAAGTTGCAAGTTATCTTGCCACGAAAATTGTGCTTTATGTTGACAGAGAATGAAGTAAATGCCAGCTAGAGCAAGTATACATGCATATTTCTTTAAACGATCCGTCAAAAGTGAACTGAAATTAAAAGAACTTTGTTGTTGTATTGAATTTATGACAAGTATTTTATGGACTTTGTGATCATTAATTGATTAGGTTTAATACTTCTTGACTGTTTATAAAACATTATATAGATATAAAAGTGATCCTTTGTCTTGACCCGATGCTATGAGTAAAACCTGTTGCCTGCATTATAAAAGAAACCTTTTTAATTGTTATGTAGTTTATCCATATGGCTAAAAATGACAGTAACATACTTTAATGCGCAATGGGTGGTATAAATAGCAAAAAACCGCAAATCATTGGAAAGGCAATTTATTTCGTTTTGCATGGTGCAAAAAAATAATTGGTTACCCTTTATTTGTTGCGAATGTTTCTTTGCTTCAGCTTGTTGTTTTGGAAGTGTTGTTTTTGTTGTTCTTCTTTTTATAACATAATGCAATGAGTTAATATTATTCAGCTTTGAAATGAAAGATAAATGAGTACCCTGTTATGTACTTTACACAAACCATCCAAACGTCAAGATTGCTAAGTAGAAATGTGAAACATGAGAGAAAGGTACAGTACACCACGGGGTGACCAGCGGGAAGTATAATATCAATGGTTACACAGAGTTTTGTACTTTAGTATTAATACCTTGATAGATACACAGTTATATGTGTATACACTATGCAGAATAATATTTTCTCTCTTTCTCCTTAGGCGAAATAAGGTGTCGCTTGGTAAAAATGTGGTATACAGGAAACGGCACTTCCATTATTCTCTAAATTTGTCGGAGAAGGTGGCCCCTGTTAGTAATGTTGTCGTCCGTTTACTGTGCCCGATAGATCATCTCTGATATCCATTTTATTGCAGCGGTAGAGCATTATCCCACCAATTGACAGCGACATCAGTTTTGGGGACAAGGAGGAATGGATGTCTGCTTTTGGTATGGTTCAGAGGAACGTTTAGCGGACTGGATGTTTCAGCAACAGTTCTTTCCTTGACCTTCAAGAACCCTACTCTTCTTGTTTGTTTGTTTTTTTTATATATTCATGGTAATGTTCCTTGTACAGTATATGGTTTGTATAGTTAGAGCATGTGAGGAAAGGAGAACAAGCCAAGGTTGCCGGGCGTTGGGAGTTGGGTGCCTAGAACTAGAAAGGGTTTGAAAACAAAATGGGTGTTTTCGATACAGCAATATCCGATTGATGTCGTGATTTGTTGTAGTTCCTTTTACATCTCCTCTTTGACATCAAAATGCAGAGGCAGTTGTCATTTGAAAATAGCAGATTATAATGAAGTAAGGGACTTTTCAAAATCAAATATGACACGTACAAAAATATAAGAAATGCATCAGGTTTCAGATGCTGCAGATGGCCTCCTAATAAATAAACCCAAACAGATTACGTACTATTAAATGGGGAGCATTCAGCTACAAACTGATCATAATATAAAACATGACGTCATCCTGGTAAATGGAGGTTCACTCTGTATCATGTACATCAGGTCATAGTATTAATTATCGCTCTGAGCACAGAGTGAAGTCGGTACAAAAATCGTAATTTATTCTGGAATGGAGAAATTGCGGCTGGTATTAAATAGTGTTTCTCTGTTCTTATTACGTTGTACTATTTTTTGTAGATTTTTGTTTGTGTGTGTGTGTTTTTTTTTTTTTGGGGGGGGAGGGCCTTATTATTGTAGTAGTTGTTAACCTTGTTGTTCCTATGGAGTAATAGCATCTTTGTCATTCAGGTTATATGTGACTGAACAATGGAAGGGAAACGGATGTTTAAAATATCATGATTGAAGGATTGTAATAAACTAAACGGTAATGAATTTTCTGTTGAGAAAGAGTCATTTTGTGCAACTGACCTTTGAAGGCTTTTATTAATAGGCCGCTAGGTCGGAAGACCCTTCTGATGAGGTCTCCTTGCTGTTTCTGATCCCCAGGATGGAAGATGACGGGAAAAGGAGCATCATCGTTGACATTAGTAATAATTTTTTGTTACGAATATAGCTTATGTTTTGCGCTGGCAGAGTGCGCGATTTTATAAGTATTTATTTATTCATTTATATGTATCTTTTGATAATTCTTTAGTAAGGTAGCCGCCGGCAGCGAATCGTAGCGTTGTAATACATTGGCGCATGAAGTTAATTTTGTTGTCTGTTTCAAAAAAGGTTTAAGTATTTACCCGGGATTCTCACCATTTGAACATATTTATTTCCTCTTTCTTTATCAAACACAAATGTCAAAGTTTATGTCGTCAAATGACTGAAAAGTGGGACGTTAACTTTGAAGGTTATTACTTTCGATGTGAATCGATGGGCAGACTCGCTACCCCTTACCAGCTCGTTCGCTTCTTTTTTTATTAAGAGCACACATATGACAGTGAACACATGTCCAAAAATATAAATAGAGGATAAGATATGCTAGCGTTGAAGGCAAAACATGGCGAGCAGTATCTGGGAAAGTTAAATGTTTGATTTAAATGTAGACTTGACACGTCACGAAGTTCTCTGTATTATTAGTTTATTCTTGGTTTCCAATAACTTGTGTTGTAACACATAGATTTAGGGATTATTTTCAGTACCTGGGCACTAACATGAACACTAGACGTGGTTTACACATCTGTTTACCGGCATATAGTATGTTTATTTAAATTTTTGCGTATTTCATTGGGAGGGAAATGTACGAGTCGCCTGCGGGCTTGTCATTGTTCACCAACATTTCACACTTGCACATCTCTCTCTCTCTCTCTCTCTCTCTCTCTCTCTCTCAGACGAAAAAGTAAACTCTCATTACCTTCTTCTCTGTCTGGAGATGGTTCCTGTCCACACCATCTTCCATTCTTCCTCTACACCTTCTCTCCTTGGGCACATTTCCTGATGTACGTTTTCTTTTAAGTCCTATATTCCCACTCGATATTACTTGTGTCGTGTGTCTACCAAAACTTGTGTGAAGGCTTTGAAGAACAATAGGACCCGTTTTGACTTTTTCATGTGGTAATTGTCGCAGCAGACAGCTAAACTGAGAGGGCTCCCTTCCTCTACCCTACGTATAATTAGTCCTTTTCTGAGTGTTTCAAAGGGCTTATTGGAAAATGTAATGGTTCCTGAGCTCTTGTGACTCAAGAATAAGTAACTTTGAACTCTTCCAGTGTACTTCCTAATTCTGAATGTGCCTCAGTTTTTTTTTTCTTTATAGTAAGATTTTTATATCCCATTCTTTTGTGTAGTCAGTTAGTTTGTTTTCCAATTTATTGAGAACATGTTTCAGTATTTTGCTTCTATATGATTTGACCAATGACATCTTGCTCGTATGTGTTCACTGTTTTTGTACCTTACTTTGATATTGTTGTTATGACACTTACACTTTTTGGTTTACGTATAATGTTCTGGGAAAGGTATAAGAGGGAAGTTTTAATTAGTTTCTTGTTTTCTTTTAAGACTTAGGTGAAAGATTTAAAAAATATGGAATGCTAAACTCCGCACCTATGACAGTGGAGTACGTCTCTCTCTCTCTCTCTCTCTCTCTCTCTCTCTCTCTCTCTCTCTCTCTCTCTCTCTCTGAGCTATACATGCGAAATGCAATCACCGTCTGAAATTGAGATAGTAATCACACATCCATGACGCCATCATATGCTGCCTGGTCTCACATGACTTGGATTTATTGGAGTCCAGCACCTATGCCGTTCATTTTCCAATATATACTGCTGTCTGGCTGTTACCAGTGAATTTGGGGTTTTGATATAGTGACTTGTTTGAGGAGTTGTTGCTGATGTCAAACCTGGGTATATATATATATATATATATATATATATATATATATATATATATATATATATATATATATATATATATATATATATATATATACACACACACGTGTGTGTGCGTGTGTGTATACACATATATACATATATATTGTGTGAGTATGTGTTTGTGTAGAATAATAGGATATGGACAGTAATATGGTAATCAGTTCAAGGATGAAGTTCCTCTCTCTCTCTCTCTCTCTCTCTCTCTCTCTCTCTCTCTCTCTCTCTCTCTCTCTCTCTCTCGACCTGAACAGTAAATACAGTTTTTGTTTGTAAGCTGACCAGATGGGTTGTATCTAGGGTGGAGAATGTCGTTGGACCAGCAGCCTCATTCTAACAGCATTCGCTGACAAGCAGAAGGTTACAGTACAACCTCGGGAACCGCCCCTTCAAAGGGAAAGGCTTAAAGATATATGCTGATGTACCCATACCCTCAGAAATGGCGATAAGTGAGAGGTGGAACAATAGTCTACTGGCAGGACAATACTCTGTTGGTAGCAAAGGCACCATCATTCTGAAGCATTACAGGTAGGCCAATACAGGCTTACCCGTAGAACATCATCCCGAATTTAAGAGATCCTTATTGTGGATACCTTATAGACCACTGGCGAGAGAGGCTGGTCTTGGATCGGTAGTCGATCAGTGTGGCTTAGAATGATGAATGCTGGTGTGAAAGTTACACTTAGAGAGAGAGAGAGAGAGAGAGAGGGAGAGATGATTAATGAAATTTAAAGCTAAAGATTGGGAAGCTGTGTTAATCGTAAGGAAATGGTGCATTGTGGGGTGGGATGAAACTCAACAACATGAATCGTAGAGAATTCCGTCATATTAATTTGGGTTTGTAGAACGCTTTTAGTTTTATGTAAAAGAAAACTGTTGAGATGGCTATTTGTCTGTCTGTCCGCACTTTTTGTGTCCGGCCTCAGATCTTAAAAACTACTGAGGCTAGAGGGCTGCAAATTGTCATGTTGATCATCCACCCTCTAATCATCAAACATACCAAATTGCACCCCTCTAGCCTCTGTAGTTTTTATTATATTTCAGGTTAAAGTTAGCCATGATCTTGCGTCTGGCACCGCTGTAGGTTCCAACAACACGCCACCATCGGGCCGTGGCTGAGAGTTTCATACAGTATTATACGCTGTACAGAAAACTCGATTGCGCCGAAGAAACTTCGGCGCATTATCTACTTGTTTTCTTGTTGTGTGGATGCTTGCTTGCCGAGAAACATAAAAATTGCAGTATGTTTACGAGCAATTTCTGGGATGTATCGTCGTCCTAAATGTATTATCATCTGCCACCAGCGTCAGTAAAACAACAAGGTGCATTCTGGTGGGTCTTTATGAGGAAAATAAGTGCATTACCTCTGTGTATTGCTCACAGTTTTGCTCTTTGAGCCTCTCTCTCTCTCTCTCTCTCTCTCTCTCTCTCTCTCTCTCTCTCTCTCTCTCTCTCTATATATATATATATATATATATATATATATATATATATATATATATATATATATGTATATATATATATATATATATATATATATATATATATATATATATATATATATATATATATATATATCTCTCTCTCTCTCTCTCTCTCTCTCTCTCTCTCTCTCTCTCTCTCTCTCTCTCTCTCTCTCTCTCTCCATATATATATATATATATATATATATATATATATATATATATATATATATATATATATATAGAGAGAGAGAGAGAGAGAAAGAGAGAAGAGAGAGAGAGAGAGAGAAGAAGAAAAAACAATCACTTGGAAAAATCCATTAATAAAAGGCTGCTTTATATATATATATATATATATATATATATATATATATATATATATATATATATATATATATATATATGTGTGTGTGTGTGTGTGTGTGTGTATATATATATATATAAAGAGCAGCCTTTTTTCTCGGATTTTTTCCAAGCGACTGTTGTAAGTTGAGTCTGCGAAAACCAACTGAAGAATTCGCGAATGTACCCTCGCCTCAGTCACTTATTCTAGCATGCATTTAGTAATTGTATTAAAGATCCAACAGTAGCAAAGCTAGAGACCAACTGCAACAAATATGACTGAGTTCCTGCTATGGTCAATAGTTGCCGGGGGCCGTTTATCTCTCTCTCTCTCTCTCTCTCTCTCTCTCTCTCTCTCTCTCTCTCTCTCTCTCTCTCTCTGTGTGTGTGTGTGTGTTAGAAATTACAACAATTTATGTCTTTTAAAGATCAGCACGTGTAATTTTGCATGAAAATATTGTAATCGTTACGGAGACAGGTCTTGAGAACAGAATTGATAGGATAGCGATAGCTCCTCTGGAAAACTAGAGAACATAATACACCCGTACTCTTTCAAAATGCGATAAGCGTAAATGGAATAGAAGGAATTGGAGGATGAGGTTTAAAAGCAAGTGTATTTTTAGTATTAAAAGTGGTCAAGGGGTCGAGAATACTAGATATTTGGCAATATCGGCCTTGAACACCCGTAGGGTGCTTCATAATCTTTCAAAACCACTGAGATTAGAAATTATAGAGAGCTTTCTAGTCACCAAGGTAATGGAAATCCGTAACTGATGACCTCTGCTTTTGGGTAGATTGCACTAATTCTCTGTTGAAAAAAAAGAAAGATAATAATGAGATGCTCGTGAAATTTGAGCCACAAGATAGAAACTTACATACATTCACGGCCACAAAGTAAAAAGTTGGACTGACGCATTCGCTGTTGCTCTTCCGATCAGTGACGTTAACTAACGTTGTGTAAGATCAGTGTTTTGGATTGGATGCCTCCATTGAATTCAGTGGGAGGTTGTGGGCAAAGGGTTAGTGACAACCCCAACATCACTGGCTAGACTTTAAGCAGATCTGTGTTGTGGGCGAAACTGCGTCACAATGAGGCCTGAGAGGATAAAAGTGTGAATATTTATTCATCGAAATGTGAATACTGATCTGTGGGCCTTTCGGAATCAAGAGAAGGTGCATTGTATATTATTTGTCTAACTTTTTATGAACATCACATCAGATAGGAAAGTCAATTGTTTCCTATTTATGAGATAAAAAGTTCATTTAATGAAAGATTAATATTGCTACTCAGGATTCTCTTGTTAATGATATCAAAATATAATTTATTATTAAACTTTGGGACCCGGTTCTTCGTCTTAAAATGTCTTAGGATTTAAAATGGACTCAGGATGGCCCCAAAATTATGCAAAGTGTTCTGGGAACAAGTCGTTTATTACCTCCAAAGTTGGTCGTGAAACGGAAATCAGCCATTAATATTATGACATTAGCAAAACGCTGCTAATGTAATTATAGCTAAGTGTGCCATGTTGGTTAATGTTAATTATTTCTGTATGTTAATTATGTGGAATATAGGTCTAATTATTTTTGCTGCTCTAATTGTCCTCACACTTCCCATACAGTATCAAACAGTAGTCTCTGTAATATGAAATATGATTTTGATCGTATCCTTTTCATTATTATTATTATTATTATTATTATTATTATTATTATTATTATTATTATTATTATTATGTCCCATGATGAGAGACTCGTGTACCCTGTCCTAAGACGTTATCAATCGTTCATTAATTAACTTCTGAACTCCACGGAAGCTTTTCAGCGTAAGTGCATATCCTTAGCATTCCATCCAGATGAAGCAGTGAAGGAGATTCCATCGAAATATTATGGGCGTGGACAGGGAAATGTTTCAAGGGGTCTTCATTTAGAATTCGTTTTTGTTTTTTACGTTTTTGTTGTAGCATTTGATCAGCGAAGTGTTTTATGTGAGTGTGATTTATTTGCGCTCTTTTAGGGCTTTTACGGTGACTTTAGAAGTTTGTAATTCAAATCATATTAATTTT
>NC_089752.1:42405224-42412724 GCF_040412425.1 Macrobrachium rosenbergii | reverse complement strand
TAAGGCATGGGAGTATCTATACATAAGTAAGGATTTAATGAACGTTTTTTTCAGAGAATTTTGGAGAGGGATTATGATGTATTTACTCCCTCAGTGAATACGGGAGGTCAATAAGTAACACTAAGTGGTGGGAATGAGAAACTTATATAGGGGACGACGGAAGGGAGTCAAGTTTATAATCGTGGGGTGCTTATGTAGGGAAAAGATAACCAGATTAAAAAGAAAGAAACTGTAGGCATGGTATGGGGGCCAGGAAAAAGAATACCCTGTAAGGAGCGGGGAATATTGGTAAGGTATTTCGTGGCTTGTGGTAAGAGGCGGCAACCTCTACGGGGCTAAGCGAGATAACAAACCTGTGTGTAGAGGAAAGAGGGATTGCAGCAACCCTTAATACCATTAGAGACACGAGTGGGTGTGGGGTTGCAAGGGGTTCTAAGCCTACAGCGACTATGGCAAGGGAGCGATGACCTAAATAGATTCGTCAGAAGAGGTAACATAATTGGACGCGAAGGGACCATGTGGCCTCCACATAGGCCGCTAGAAGGCGACAACCTTCATAGAAGGGGACAGGAGAGGAAAACTTGGCAGCTGTGGGGTAAATGGAAAATGACAAGGAAAATAAGAAAATAGAGACAGTGATGACATTTATGTGGTCAGCAGCGAGATTATACAAAAGTATAAGTATTGTTTCGATTATTTTATTGAAACCAATTAGCCATGCGAATGATGCATCGTAATTTAGTAGGCACATTTGCATGGACGTGAAAAGTCAAGTTAATAGTGCAGCTCCTAAATATTGTCTTCCAAGGGATATCTCCAGAACTCGTTTTAAAGTTGAAGAGTGACAATGATTAAGTTGTCATACACGGTGTGCATGTGTGTGTGTGTGTGTGACGAGCGTGCGCGTTAGCGTTTCTTTTTGAATATATTTCTTATTTATTTTGTGTTATCTAAACCTTTGGTAAAGTTTTTTCCGGGGAAAAGTTCAATCGTTGACTAATTACAGAGTACCGTTAACACGCTTATTCTTGTATTCATGTTTCTTTTACATTTTTAATTTGACCTACAGTACTAATGTTTACGGACGTATTCAAGATATATTTCCAAAGATATATATAAATAATTTTTACCAGTGAATGGTATGCATATGTATGTTGTTTTAAGTAGGCACTGGAACGCTATAAAGATGAAAATTTTGTGTGTGGCGAAAAGGTGATTGTATGGAAAAATTTGACTAACTGTATGCTTAATGTTGTTACTCGATGAAAATCCGCTAAAAACCTTGCATGACAACAACACCAGAAGGCTCCCTTTGCGGTTTCTAAATTACGGGGAGATGTCTCCCAACCCAATTCAGTACTAACTCCCATAGGGAGTAGTGGTGCCATCAGTGCACCTCATGTGGTGCACTGTAGGCATTACTTAAGGTTCTCTGCAACGTGCCCTCGGCCCCTAGCTGCAACCCCTTTCGTTCCTTTTACTGCACCTCCTTTCAAATTCTTTTTCTTCCATCTTACTTTCCACCCTTTCTTAACAAGTGATTCATAGTGCAACTGCGAGGCTTTCCTCCTCTTACACCTTTGAAACTTTTACTGTCAATTTTCTTTCCAGCACTAAATGACCTCATTGGTCCCAGCGCTTGGCCTTTGGCCTAAATTCTATATTCGGTTCAGTTCAATTCAGTACTAACAAGGATGATACACTCACATTATTAATGAATAGTACCACAATTAAGTACTTCCAATTGCTGACCGGTCCCTACAGACATGGACACATCATAAGTTGCTGTAAGATACGCCGAGAGGTGCTCCCCCCTTCTCTCTCTCTCTCTCTCTCTCTCTCTCTCTCTCTCTCTCTCTCTCTCTCTCTCTCTCTCTCTCTCTCTTAAAATCTTACAAGCACTCACGGGTTGATTTTCAGACCCTAGAGGACTCGGTATATGTTACCTCGTTTCTTTGAGTCACTTGGGCAACTTCGTAGTATGAACACTATCCAAAATTTATCATATCAAATTATATTCACCTTTCACTAAAATTGGTACACAGAAAAAAAAGGAAATAAAATGGAGGGACATTGAAACGCGCTTGCTGAATTTAAACTTAAGATTAACTTAATAATTAAAAGTTAAACATATCAGTTGGGTAATTATTTAAGAGATAAATGAAAATTAATTACTCAGTGGAAATGACAATTCAATGACACTCAAATGAACCAGAGTTGCAACAAGGTTCATAGGATAGGGAAATCACCGTTTTTAAGTCCCCACACATCAAAGCACGACACCAGATAACAGGTCAACTCAAAATTTGAGTCCAGAAGCTGTTCGTTCCGTTCTGCATTCGGGTTACTGGGGAAAGGAGACAAGTTGCACAATTTATGCGAACACAGAAGTGACTTACGAAGTTCACATTAACATAAAAATTTTAGATAATTATCAAGCTCGTTAACAAAAATAAATTAAAAACATAACACTCTGGAATTTCAATATATTTGTTAATTGTCGTGAATTTGCTGGTGGTGTGTGACAATACAATTTTGGGCGATGTCATGTTCATGCAGTACGCGTTATTACACACATTCCCAAATCTAATGCCGGAAAGTGGCAAAGTGACAGCCCGATTATCGGGCATCACTCAACACTCCGATGCAGATGTAAGCATGTTTTTCATAAACGCCACTAACCCCCCTCCCCCCCAACACTCTCTTTTAGCTTCACTAGTTAATACAGAAATTATTTAATCGGTATCATAGTAAAATTAAACAGAATAGTGTAAGCGTGCCATTCTCGAATAGATGTGGTTCCTTTACCCCTACCATCATGCAATAGAGGCGTACATATTTCTACAAAACTCATAAACATGAAGATACATTTGGATTTCGCACAAATAACTTTTACAAAACATAGGTCTCGTCTGTTGGTTACCCAATAAGGCAATTCACAATAAAAAAATAAAATAAAATCAGTAATTTTTATGACAACAGACGATACTGATAACTTTACAGTAAGAAATAGATCATATGGAAATATGTTAATACACCGAAATATTACGAAAACGTTGTTGTGCGGGGAATTTCCGACAAAATGTGCAAAACTTTGTTGCGAGGATCATGTGTCTTCACGTACCTTTTTATGGCAGTTCTGCAAATAGCGAGAATGAGGGAGTCCTTGAATATATTATTTTAATAAAAGGAATATCACCAAACAAATTAACCAGATGGGTTTAAATGGCCAAACGAAAATAATACGTCTATGAGTGATAATTTTATTTCACTGGGGTAGCCTACGCCTAGATCATCCGAGGCAGAACGCTTCAGACATGGCTGCTGTTACCTCATACTAGTATGTATTTGTTTTTTTTTTTTTGTTTTTTTGCAGCCACGAAGTGGTAATTGATTATCACTAACCAAAGAAAGACGGTGAAATACGCACCAGAGCATTGTTAATGACAGCGGTCGAAACCATTAGCAAAGAGTGCTATGCTACCCTTTAAAACTATCGTACAATGTCGTATTTTTTCTTTAAATATTTTCAGTGAATCAGAGAAAACTCCCCGCGTTTCCTCACAGTGTCCTGACACAATGTCAACATTGACTGACTTAGTCTTCCCTACTTGGTGTTGTGGTGACGTGGTCGTTGAGAGCTCTTCGTAACACAGTCGTGTGTCGTTAGATATTAGTTCAATAACGGATCAGGAACTTTGATGAGACAGTAGACAAAATAGGTTTTACGCAAAAATTTAGAATCGTAAAACCCAACGGTCGCTGGGAACTGACCAAACCAGTTGAGTAAGTGTTGTAAATTAGTTTATCACAGGCTATGCACTTGTTGGTTATTGTCTTATTGTTTTATTTCGATATTTATTGTTTAATATCTTGAGTATTTATGCGATTTCGTGCAAAATTCCGGGCCCAGGCTTAATCAACTGGCTACTTTCTGATTGTCGCAGCATTTTACGCGAATTATTATTATTATATTAATATTGCTAGTGGTGAAGAATAATGCTGTTTTGAATGATGAACAAAGCTATTTTAACCACACAATGTTTATGTTGCTTTTGGTTCCTACGGAAGTATTTCCGAATATGGTAGGGCCTTTCAAAGAAGCAGGAGCGGTGGAATTGGGAGAAGATGGCAGAGAGTTTATTGGTTGGCTTGAATGTTGAGGAGAAGACATGTAGGAGCTTGGGGATTAGTAGACTTAGTATGTTGTTCACGGGTTCTACTTAGAAAAGGGATTTAAAATTGTCAGGGTTATCCAAATTAATTTTCTTTTCAGTCATCGCTTAACGTAGCTGAGTTTTAAAACAATTGTCTTTAGTCTAGTTGGCGACTTCCAGAGAGGAGTGTCTGATGTGCCAAGAATGATCACATTTAAGTGTTTCTGCTATAGCTTACTGTGAGAAAAAAATTCTGTGATTGAGAAGTGCTGTTCTCATAATTGGTTAGTACTTGAATTAAAGTTTCTTTATTTGGAGTATTTATATTCAGCTGGAAAGAAGTTGTCGTATGTAAGACCATGCCGTTTCCATCGTAACCTTATTCAACTGCGAATCAAATTTCTAAAAGCAGGTTACTTAAAGTAGGAACTTTCAATTCGTTTATGGATTTGTCCGATTTCACCTCATTCCGGTTAAGAAAAATAATGTTAGCCTCTGCTCGTTGTGCATAATGGCCTACTGGATGCCACCCCTATACAAAATCTCAAGGAAGGACCGTACCTTTGGATGTTGCCTTATTGAAATACTGTTTTATTTAGTTGATTACAAGTACTTTGGATGGTGCGATAAGGGAATTGGAAATATATGTAGGCTAGCCTAGAAGTTTGTTGGTTCGTGAGTGGTTGTTATATTAAATGCTTCTAGCTGATATAGCCTACCATATGCGTACGAGCATGCTGTGAATGCTATTAAAAGAAGTATTCTTATCGATCTGCCTTTTATCGAAATCATTTATGCAACTGAGGCCTCATAACTACCGGATGTTTAGTAATCACGTATTTTCACCCAAAGATTTGTATTATATTTCTATTAGGCCAAAGCAGATGACATTTTGGGGTTTTGCGTTAAGGATATTGGTCATAGCATGGGTTGCTACCCATATTCCGTTCATTCTAACCTGACCAAGGAAGCCATTATCTAATCACATAAAGTAGTACAATTAGGAAGTATATGTAAAGATATCTATTGACCGTTGTTGCTTGGACCCTCAGATGGTTTAGTTTTGTCTCCAGAATAAGAGAGAGAGAGAGAGAGAGAGAGAGAGAGAGAGAGAGAGAGAGGAGAGAGGAGGTGGGGGGGAGGGAGGTGGGGGCAGAGGCGGGGAGATGTAAAACAACCGTAACTTTGTACATCATCATTCTGGATTCGTGGATAAGCAGTTCGTATATTTAAGATTAGCCTATTTGTCTGTTCAGTTTTAAGAACGTTTAATAATCGGTCGCGTTAGCAGAAATTGATTATGCACCCTGGGTCTGCATTTCAGCGAAGCATTTTAACTGAAGTCCGTGACCAAGTGTCCCATTGTCAGTTGACACTCGAATGTAAATTTGCCGTGCACGGAGGTAATTGGCATCCATCGAGATTCTCAGTTACTGCTTTCTTTTTGTGCGTCGCGAATTGATTTAAAACTCGTTCGGTCGTCACTCCCGACTTTTTCCTATCACACAACAACACTGAGATACCCTTTATTTTTTGCGATAAGTATTCAAAGCTTAACGTAAAGTTTACAGGGCATGTTATTTTACTTTTTTCTGTATTTTGAAAGTACAAATTTTAAAATACTATAGTACACAGCGGCATTACGGCTTTTCCATGTGTTCAAAAAGAGGAGAAACGTCTAGATGCGAATACATATTAATGAAGAAAGATTGAAGTAGACTAACTTATGAAGGGGTTTGAGGGAAAGTTTAAATGAAATGAAAATTTGATTATCATAGAAGTCCATAAAGAGAAAATTCTGATGGGGATACGGTCAGATAACTCTGGAAGAATAATTGATCGACTACTGTGAGTTGCTTAACGTAAATTCAGTGAAAAAAAGAATGAGGTGTACCAATTTTTTGGATATAGTAAAGGGAGGATACGGTCTAAACATAATATGGGTACGCAAAACGCGGTTCATGGAGAAAACGACTTTTATGGTTGGGTACGCAAAACGCGGTTCATGGAGAAAACGACTTTTATGGTAGGCACCGGGACTCACGCAAACAAGCGTTTTTACGGAAATGAAGCACGTCACACCTGGTTATAAGAATTGGACAAGTCCTCCTCCTCTAATTAACATCATAACTTAAATGTATGGCATTTTATTTTTATCATATGATGGACTTGAAGACGAAGTAAGGGCGAGCTCTAACTCCAAGGTTGGCGGAACTGGAAGAGTAAACAAACCTAATCAAGATATCTAATCAAGTTTGGGCACAAGACCTGTTGTTGAGGGAGCTCTGTTTCAGAAAGCATGATAAATAGTTGAATCTGTTGCTTTTGTAATTGTAAACTTGTTGACTAATGAAAAGTTAGTCAGGATTGAAGTTCTTGTTTATTCAATTTTTTTACATTGAGGATGATGCATATGCGTTTGACCTCGAAAATATAATTAGGTTTCGCTAAAGTGTTCTCAAGTGAGTCACCAAACTGTGTAACAGTATTGAGATGTTCATCAATTAAAGTGCCTAAGCACGCTCTCTCTCTCTCTCTCTCTCTCTCTCTCTCTCTCTCTCTCTCTCTCTCTCTCTCTTTTCTTGTCATTCACTTTCTCTTTTCTTTCGTCTTGGCTAGAGCAGAGAATTCAGTTTTATGTGTTGTCTATCATTTAACTGAAAAAAAAAATGCTGTGATATTTAGGGTTGTTAACTGTAATACATTGACTGCTATTGAAAGGTTTATGAACACTGAGCTGGCAAGTGTATTAGGCCCACCTGCTGAATGAGGATAATTGGAAATCGAATAATAAAATATGGTAATACTACGTTCAAGCAATTAAGTAAGCTTTGTGAAAAGATTAGAAAAAAAATTTCGCATCACTGGAACAGCGTAAGCGGCAGGTGAATAGGTATTCTTTTAAAACACTGGGAAAATGGACCAGTGGAAAAGTGCCTATTATATAACAGAAATGATGATTGAAGATACATATAGCCGTCATCAATTTCTTAACCCATCGACGATTTTGCTCCTTCCTATGATGTCTCTGGGGCCGTTTGATAGAAAATGTGAGGGAAGTAGCCTTTGCTCTGGACGGCACATTAGTGATTGGATGGACCCTTTTTTTCCATTGCGGCTTATTAGATTTGATTAACTGTTTTGTTGTCCATTATGTAGCACATTTCTTTCATTCCTTCGCCTCTTGTACGTGATCAGATACTGTGAACGAGTGTTTGGTGGCTGTTTAACATTTAGTCATTTTCTCTTGGGTAGCATCTCTCTCTCTCTCTCATTCATACACACACACACACATACACAGAGTTGAAGGACAAGTCGATTTTATTATCAGTATATGTTAAAG
>NC_089752.1:42327724-42400224 GCF_040412425.1 Macrobrachium rosenbergii | reverse complement strand
TACAGAATTCTTAGGCTATACCTGAGTGTAGGCTATACTTGCACAGGCCTCTTAGGCTAGACAGGTACCTGAGTGTAGGCTATACTTGCACAGGCCTAATTCATGTTACCTTACCAGAAAAACCTAACTGTATGTTATCCTAATGTGGAATGGAATGGAAAATGAAATTTAGGCTTGAAGCCAAGCACTGGAATCCGCGGGATTATTCAGCGCTAGTTATTGTCATGTTATCCAGAGGCAAAAGTCAAACATTTGTTGCAGTGAACTTAGTGTTGAGTTTACCTACTTACCATAGTAAGTTCGTTCAATAAAACACATGATATATCCATGGCACGCTACTTCATTATGCCATGTAAGTTTTACGGTCCAATTAACAAATAAAACAACGGAACCACGAGAAAACCTCGTACTCAAATGATATACGGGAAGGAAGCTCGAGAGAGAAAGACTCGCTAACGTCGGACTACTAGGGTCGACGTCATGACGTCATGACGTCATATCCAACAGGCCTTGTCTCTCGGTGGTCTTGCATTATGCCACCTGGCGGCTCTGCTGTCTTAATGACGTATGATCACATCACCACTACGTCACCGGTATTTGTAACTTTCATACGATTCTCCTCTCTTGTTCTCGTTCTAGATGAAATTATTGAGCTGTCAGGGGTTTTAAAAAGACCAAGTGAATGAGAACAGGAATTGTTAAGGCTCCAACCTGCCCCTCCTCCTCTCTAAATCCATTGTTTTCGTCGGGCCTTCGTTAGGCGCGACGGAAAACGTGAATCCTTTGTTCTTGAGATCTCCAGATAATTGAATTTGGGTGACAGTATTCGTCTTTTGCACTGTCTTGTTCCGTTGCATGGGGACGTGGACGACGAGTCTTAATTTGCGAAAATGGATGTGCTTTTTAGTTTTCTGTAAAAGAAAACTATTGAGTTGCTGTTTGTCTGTCCGTCCGCACTTTTTTTTCTGTCCACCTTCAGATCTTAAAAACTACTGAGGCTATAGGGCTGCAAATTGGTATTTTGATCATCTACCCTCCAATCATCAAATATACCAAATTGCAGCCCTCTAGCCTCAGTAGTTTTCTTTTTATTTTATATAAGGTTAAAGGTAGCCATAATCGTCCTTCTGGCAACGATATAAGACAGACCACCATAGGGCCGTGGTTAAAGTTCCAAGGGCCGCGGCTCATACCGCATTATAACGAGACCACCGAAAGATAGATCTATTTTCGGTGGCCTTGATTATAAGCTGTACAGAAAATTCGACTGCGCCGAAGAAACTTCGGTGCTGTTTTTCTTTGTTATAGTTATTATGCATCTCTAATCATTAAATGTTCACTTGATAATGTTTGACATTCATCGCATTTTTATTAGAATTTTCGATGAAAGAGTTTTAACATTCCGAATCGACCTTTGGAACAATACTTCTAAAAACAATCTTGGTTTAACTTTTAGAATTTTTCTGCGTACCTCCTTCTGACACGACGCAGTCACCCAACGTCTTTTTAGATAGCTTCACAAGTCCCTCATGTTTTCCGCAGAGATGCTGAGAAATATTATTATGCCAGTTAAGACTACCTTGCAAGTTATGTAATTTATATTGTCATCGATGGTGTGAAATGCTGCTGATATTGCATCATCTCTTGTCAGCCCTCTCCTTCACGTCGCAGTTACCTTCCCTTCAGCTACGTTTCCACTTTTTAGTTTTCTGTAAAAGAAAATTGTTGTGCTGGCTTTGTCTGTCCGTCCGACTTTTTTTCCGTCCGCAGTTTCTGTCCGCACTTTTTCCGTCCGCCCTCAGATCTTAAAAACTACTGAGGGTAGAGGGCTGCAAAGTGGTATGTTGATCATCCACCCTCCAATCATCAAACATACCAAATTGAGGCCCTCTAGCCTCAGTAGTTTTTATTTTATGTAGGGTTAAAGTTAGCTAAAATCGTGCTTCTGGCAACGATATAGAACAGGCCACCACCGGACCGTGTTCAAAGTGTCATGGACCGCGGCTCATACAGCATTATACCGAGACCACCGAAAGATGGATCTATTTTTGGTGGCCTTGATTACACGCTGCAGCGGCTGTACAGAAAACTCGATTGCGCCGAAGAAACTTCGGCGCATTTTTTACTTGTTATGTTACTTCTCATTGCACATCACGGACAATAGGCCTGAAGCAGCCGTTTTTTTAACATGCGTAGTTCACATCTGTCCTGGTCAAGTGTTATAACGCTGTAGTCATAAGGAGAGGATAAGTAAAGATGCTTCATGTTAACGTGTTTGTCGATTTATATTTTTTGTAATTTATAACAATTATGGACTTTGTTGAAAAGTCTTGGGAGTACAGCGTTATCAATAATTATTGAATTTACCAGGTGAGAAGCTGAAATGACATTCAGAAATCTGGTTATCATATTCTCTTTTGCCTTTGCATTATTATTAATTATCAACTTTAGATTTCCAGTTAGTAACCCTGTTATTTAGACGTACGTAAATACAAGAGTTTTGAATTTTATTTGATATTTCTGCACCGGACAATATTAGTTTCCTTCCATTTAAGTGGTGTAGATAGCACACTAAAAAAAACGAGTTATTTGACAGCACGAAACTGTTAATGATCATTTATTGGAAATTCTTTTGACTACACGTCGGTTCGTTTATATGAATTTAATGGGAAATTCACGTTAGATCCCGATCCAAGCTTTGCTTTCATTCCTGAGTAAGTATATCCTTTAAGCAAATTTCTAGATTTTTTTCTCGTGGAATAGGAAAACCTGTCTAATCAAAATGATTTCGTATTAAGTAAATGTAGCGTAATTGAACATTTTATATTCACTCAAATAATTATGAATTTATGTATTTTATTTATTGAATTTTATAATGGTTTTAAGTATTTGTAAGAATTTGTGTATATTTAAGTGTAACTGTCTTTATGTATGTATGTATGTATGTATATATGTATGTATGTATGTATGTATGTATGTATGTATGTATGTATGTATGTATGTATGTATGTAAGTGTTCTCTCATGAACAAGGAAAGGTATTTTACTCGATAAATACATTTTGCATAGCTTAAGTGTGGTGGCGTTTAAACTACGTGGAATGTACTGTATGTAATAATGTGCGTCATGAAAAGTTTTATCAGTTCTAGTAAACTCTCCCGTGAATAATAGAAACACGTAAACTTTGGAAATTAATTACTTTTGATCACCCATAGTTCCATGACTTTGCAAACATCAGATGGAAAATAGGGTTACAGAACGTTAAAGTTTTATATAGCAAACAATCTTGAACAACGGTAATTAAAAATGTATACTATTAATCAAAGGGAATGTTCCAAAATATTGGCACCGTATATTATTTTAACCGGCCATTCATATCAATCTCTGGATTCCTCTTACCTAATATTTTGCATTCTGTTAGATATTTCTTCTTAGCAGAACATTTTCTGTCTGCTGCGGGGATTTAGCACATTAAGTAGTGCTCATAACTTAAGGATTTGTGAAAGTTTAAAACGAATTTTTATCTAAGGTATTCTTTTGTTCGCATATCCTCCAGTGTGAAATTTGGTCAATTTCCTTACAATTTACAAATGATTAAGTGGAATTTTGTTATCAGGTTACACTAGGTCTACACAATGTTTAGTGGAACAGGGCTTCATAGAATTTGTTTTTGATTACAAATGATTTTATGTTATTGATTTTCTTTTAACCACTTAGGATTAATCTTTTTTTCAATAGCTTCTTTGTCTCATATGAAAATTATTATTAATGCATTTGTTGACAGTGTTACTGAAGTTTTACATAAGGAATCATAGTTTTGTTTCACCTGATTTATAGCGATTGCGTGTGAATTATCAGTTTATAGCGCTTAAAAATTTTAGAAATATGTAAGCGAGTAAAGTTAGGAAAAAGAAATTCGAATCAACTAAGGGAAAGTTATTTCTTTTCCTGGACTGCCGTAATAGTAGTCGTTAAAAGAAGATGGGACTGGGAAGTTTGTAATAAGCTTAGGGAAGTTAGTAATAAGCTCTGTCGGAGCAAAAATAAAGATTTTTTACAGTCCTGGTCTGAGCAGTAACGACCCAGAGGTCAGTGGGGAATCTTGAGGCGAGAAGGGGAAAAAAAAAGCTTCTAAGAAGAAAGGCGGAAAAAGGCAAATATAACTTGTTCTTGAATGAGTCAGGTTTTGGTGATGATATGTATTGCTTTTTTCTTATGATATGTTGTTTTGACCCTTGATATATTTTCCACAACGTTTTACATTTTCGATTAAACTTTTCTATACATGTTATGTACTTCAAATAGAAATGTTGATATGAAAGCTTATGTGATTCCAAAAGCGGCAGGTATTAATAACCATGGCTTTATTAGATTATAAAAAACCAAATGGCTTGTTTCGTCGTTTTATTTCACTTCCCTCCGACATTCAGAATTTTTCCTCTTGTCATGATAAGTTGATCAGAGTTTTTGAAATAGTTGGTGCCATAATACAATCCTCCAGTCAGAACTATTTTTTTCCCGTTCGTTATCGACTTACCGAAATTATTATTATTATTATTATTATTATTATTATTATTATTATTATTATTATTATTATTATTATTAGAGTAGAACTTACTTCGTAAAATTTGTAATGACATGGCTCGCGGTAGTTCAATATACGTTGGCGATTATTTATATTTATGTGCGGTGTTAAATTTATGTGTATATAGACAGGAATCTATTGAGCTAAGGAAGTTTGCGATTTGATGTAGAGAGCAAGTACGAAACTAGAAAGTCGATGTTATTACACGACCAGATAATTTTTTTACCAAGTCATTGCATTCTGTATATCCATATTTCTACTAAATGATAACGTAAATAAGTTAGGAGGTGTAGCGTCATTGTTTTTATGTTAAAGAATAGCGGGGGCTGATTCATGAGCGTTTGTAAGAACTGAATTTTCAATTTTCAAGTTACATATATTATATATATATATATATATATATATATATAATATATATATATATATATTATATATATATATATATATATATATATATATATATATATTTATAAATATTTACGCTGTTCGCCCTCGAACATTTAGGGATAGAAATATCAGCCTGACTGAGACAGGGAAATTGCTTTGTCCCACGCTAGTGCGTCTTCAGTTCAAACCTTAACGTCCGTTGGAGAACGGGATAGGTAAGTTATTAGGCCTTTACCCTATAGGAAAATTTCCTATCAGCCTTAAGAATAGGTGGTCCTAAGGTCCCTTTTTCCTTCCTACCTGTCTCTTGGCGAATGTTTTTAACAAGAACGTGGACACCTGGGGACTGTTTTTGACCCAGGCTCGGTCAGAGAACTTCAGAGAGAACCAAGCTTCCGGAGAGATAACACGTCCAGTTGGACCTCTTCCCCCTTTCTTTGTCTATTATTCTATTAGTGAAGTGAAGAAACAATTGCAAGAACTCCACGTCGGTCGTTGATGCGCACAACGTTCGACATTAAGGTAAAGTCGCTTTTTGTTCAAAACTTCGCCCATTCTTTTTATCCTTTGTTTTCTGTATTTCAAATTTCCTTTGTTCCCCTTCAGCCACCACTTACGGTATATGTGTTTACGAAGTCTAGATTAAGTCAAATTATTATATTGTTAGCTTCAACCCCGTTATTCCAGTAAAATACCTAGGATTTAGGGTAAGCAAAATCAGGTTAAATCTCGATGCTTTGTATGCCTCGCGTCCGAATGTTTGGAAGAACCGTTGCGTTTAAAATCAAATTCATCTCAAATATTCTTTGTTAAGGTTAATAACCCTTAACTGGCGACCTTTGGCTAATTAACGTCTGTCTTTGAGGTTAACTTTTGGCTTCAAGTGGCAGGTTACGTGTAATCTTGGTTTGCAGGGCCGTAAAATTACGTAAATTGAATAATACATGATCAACCAAGACTCTCACACGTAACATTGGCGACCTTGCGTAGAATCTAAAGTACATTTTAGAGAAAGAGTCTGGAGAAAAGGAAATTAAAATTACATTAATTCCAAAAAATAAAAGTCAGATATCGAACTCCATTTCATTCTTCCAAACAAGAAACGAGGCATAATAATAAGCAGTAAAGAGAATAGTATAACAAGTGTAGCGAGAATTAGCGTAGGAAAGGGTGCGTCGAGAGCAGAGTCATAATTTATAACGTTTAAGACAAGGACATTGTACCGTGTTCGGATTGTGAGTCAAGTCGTTCAAGTAACGAATTCAAAGGCCGAGAATCGCGGAGCCCATTTCATGTACACAAAGTAATGTAGTAATCGCGTCGGCAATTCCGATCGTTATTGTTTGCATATAGCGGGAATCATTCAAAAACCGTGTCAGTGAAGTAGCAAACGAACTGAAATAGTAATTTTACAATAAAGGTACCGTTCAACAACGTAAATTTACGCAGGCAAGCCAGCATCTCTCTTTTCATTCTTTTGTTTAATCTCCGGGTGAGGAATACGATAACAAAAGACACAAAGTTGTTTGGTAATTTAGTTTTCCATCCGTAACGTAAAACGCTATGCATGATTGGTATATTTAAAGTAAAATCTGGATACCTGCATTTGTTTCGTTCGTTGTTTTGAATTTGGTGCAAAAAAGAAAATAACCGCCATTTTGATTCCTCCGCTGTGTCTGCGCGGGTATTCAGAATTGTTGAACTGTTTGTGAGAGAACGGCCATTTTGGGGTTTCCTTCGCCGGCCGAGGCTGTTTTGAAATTTAGGCCTAACGGGACCTTGGCCGCCATCTCAACGACCTTGTTATTGTGACCAGACTCTGCCCGAGCCACTCTTGGGTCATATATTTTTTTTTTTTTTTTTGCTTTTCCTAGCGAACCCACCTCCTAATATCTTAGCTAGGAAAAAACCAAAAGATAATTTAGGCAGGGAAAGATAGGCCTTAGTTAGGAGTAATAACAAGTTCCTATACGAATACCTACTATAAAAATCATATAAAGAAAATTTAAAATTTTTACGATAAACTTTTGTGACGTCGGCTCCCGGAAAATTAAGATAATAAAGTAATCCCTAAGGAAGCCAAAAACGACGCATCTATATCATTTTATTAAGATCCATGCCATTGTGCATGTATAAAATCTTTGTTTACATGTTCTCAAGCAGCAAGAAATTCGCTGATTGAAAATCTTCTCTCTCTCTCTCTCTCTCTCTCTCTCTCTCTCTCTCTCTCTCTCTTGTCATTCAAGTAAGCATTCCTAACCTAAGTGTACGTGACCCTCTTCAAAGAAAGAATGGCCGACACTAGGCTAATTAATTCGAATACAATAAGCCAAATAAAAGAAACACCTCTGTCCCACAATAGAAGAGGACAAGTTAAGAGTAATTACAATACAGTGATAAACTGTCGGTCACGAGTGAGGCCTGCTATCCAGACCGAAGCCAACAGTAGTTTTCACCCTCTGAAAAAAAGAAGGGGCCAGCACTGGGGCCGGTACTGGGACCAGCCACTCACGAGGATCTTTAAGAAAAAAAAAAAACCCAAATTCACTTTATTCCACAGTGCCAATAATTTGCAGCACTCATCACTGGAATAGCTTACTTCTCTATCTCTCTCTCTCTCTTTTACCTTCCCTTTCTCTCTCATTCGATTGTTGCACTCTGCAGGGGGTGTAGAGTGCCTTTCCTCCCATATAGCCTAGTTGGACTCCAGTAGAGGGTCCCTAGGAACACATTGGCACCATAAGTGCCACCAAGCAAGAATCCAGAAAAATAAATAAAACAAAACCAAAAGGGAACACAGAAGAGAAAGTTCTTCTGGAACCTAACCTGCACCAGTGCCTAAGGATACTGAGTGCCACCAGTGTGACCTGTACACGGCACACCCAAACTACAGTGCCACCTTTTGAAAGGGTGCCACGTCATTGAAGAGACACTTCCTCGCTGCCCAAGTACGCCCACTCAACCCGGTTAGACGCCCTTCCCCACCAGAACCATGGCAGCAGAGCATTATAAAACTTTCCTGGGGCTGGGGACGGCGGCAGGTCTCACCGGCTCTGAACTTACCACCTGGGTTAAGGAGCAAGTGGACGACTTGGCCAAGCGGGAGAAGGAAGAAAGACTCGAGCAGAGGAAGTATGAAGCCGAGCAAAGGCAATATGAAGAGGAAAGAGAAGAAAGAAGGAGACAGCATGAGTTAGCCTGCAAGGAAACTGAGTTAGCCCTAAAGGAGAAGGAGCTCGAGCTTGAGAGAGCGAAAATGGAGAATGCCGAAGCTATGGCTAGCCATCAAGCCTCCAGTCCTACACCTGCTGCATCAAACGCTCCAATTTCGAGCATCAATACCCTAGTCCCCAAGTGGACTGAGGACGAGCCAGAAGCATGGCTGGAGGAGATCGAGGCTCTTTTCGATAACTACAGCACCACGGAGACGGAGAGAGCCTTAATACTAGCCAAGCATATGGAGGGAAAAGCCAAGGCAGCGCTTCGCTCACTGGAGAAGAGCCAGAGAGGCAACATGGCGGAAGTTCGTAGAGTCATTACAAAGGCCTACGAAATAACCCCAGAAAAATGGAGACAACGGTACCGAGGTCTTGCCAAGGAAGTCGGCTGGTCTTGGACGGAATGGGCATGTCACAAAACCCAGTCCAGTACGCGCTGGTTCGACTCCTTGGCCTGCACGACGTTTGAGGATCTCTTCAATCGGACCATGCTAGAAGACCTTTTCCAATGTGTGCCAGGGCCCCTTGCAGTATATCTTAACGATAAACAGCCCTCCACACTTATGGAAGCTTGTCGCATGGCTGATTCGTGGGAAACCTTCAATCAGTCGCATAGCACCTCTCAGAAGCGAATCATCCCTCCGGCCTACCTCTCGAACTCCACTCGCCCAAGAATGGACTGCCTAGCAAGACCCTGTGCAACTATTGCAAGAAGGGGGCCATGCTGAAGCTGAGTGCCGATACAAACTCGGCACTAATAAGCAGCCTAACCCTACCAGCCAGAACTCCGCCTCCCGATTCATCCGCTCAGCCCTCTCCTCCAACAGTTACTGCAGGCCACCGAGCCCATCCAAAAGGCCCGTGCAGATCCTGTGGGGTGCTAGCCACTACAATGCTGGATCTCCGGCCTGTCCACATCATGTCCCCACCACCAAATTTGTCAACCTAATCAGCACTTCATTTTCTGCTGCTGGTCCGCACTGATCCTTTACCCCGAGAGACTGGAAACCCAGTTCATCTCGGTGGCCCCTCTTCAGAGCACTAGCCTGCCCGTGACCCTTCCGGTCACAGTAGACACTGCGGCAGACATTAGCCTGATCACTAGGGCCCAAGTGCCAGTCGGTGCTGTGGTTGACGAAGAAACGCGGTGGGAAATGAAGTGGATAGAGGGCCACACCATCACCGTTCCTACTGTCCAACTCCAGGTTATGACACCTTGGGGCACGATACCCCACCGCCTTGGCGTGGTAGGTGGAATTCGGCCCGGAGTGGTCTTCTTGTTGGGTTGGGATCTTCTCTGCGGAAGCCCGTCACCAACGCCACTCCGCAGCCACGTTACCTCCTCCACGGAGGCCACATGTAAAACTCTCAATAATGACAAACCTCCACCTTCCGCCCACCAAAGTGGTCCGCGGAAGGGGCGCCACCCAACCTATTTCAGGCCTAGCCCTCTCCAATCGCGAAGGGCTGGCCCACCAAGAGGTCCTCCCCCTCCGCGAAGAGAGATTCAGGAGGAGCAGTACCGCTGCAGGACGTGCAAGCGGGCAGACCACTCCACAAATTGGGAGGGCTGCCCAAGCAAGAAACGCCCAGCGGACGCCCCCGAACAAAACTCTAGGAGAGGCTACGATCTCCTGCTGGGGCAGGAATCTCTGCCGCAGCCAAACCCAAGTCGTCCGAGAGGTATTGCACCTCCGGACCCCTTGTCAGGCATGCCTGACCCTCAACTGCTGCCAGTGCCACTTGCGAGCACTGAGCAGTGCCAGACTCCGTCCGCCACGGACGTTGAGCTACCAATGGAAAAGGCCCCTATGCCGGGTCTAAATCATGAGGCGAATCCTCCTCCGGGAGATTTAGGATTCCCCATGCAGTTGATCATCGCGACTGGAGAGCCTCCAGCACCCGAAACTTCTTCTTTGCAAGATTCTTCTTTGCAAAATTTGAATCCAGGGATGAACCCTGGAGGATTGAAATGGTACCCCTCCCTTGGAAGACCAGGAACTGGCATCCTCGGACGCAGAAGTCGAGATCGCTCTCGCTCCGGTTGTCGCAGCAGCCGGAGTAGGGAGTCCTCCCGCAGCTTTTGCAGTTGCCCCTGACTTCGCGCCCGCTAGCCCTTCTGGCCTGTCCCCGGAGTCGGTGCTCTCATCACCTGCTAGGCCAGCTACTGATAGGCCTTGGAGGAAACCGAAGAAGAAGAAGAAGGGGCGGAAGAGAGCCCAGTAGTTGCCGAGCTATACGCTCATCCTGGCACTAGTGCCCTCTCGGCACAGTGCCCTAACATCTAAGAGTGATCCTGGCCCCTTGCCCAGAGGAGGTAGCCAGTGTGATCTCTTCCTTTCATTGTGCATAGCCTAGGCCACCTTAAAGTACGGTACATCAATTTAGTAACCTTGTTCTTTCCACTTACCACCGAGCCGCAGTAATCATGTAAGTAGCCTAACTAATTTCAGTAATCTTAACTATTGTGAAACGAGCCACGATGCTCGTGACACGCATGGCCTAAGACCTCAGTGAGGCACCCATTTATCATATGAGGCAACCTCATGAATTAACTAGTAAATTTTAATTGTATTAAACATAAACCATGTTGTAATTTAGTTAGAATGTTAACTCTTATGTTGGTGCTACGGTCGGGTTAGGATAGGTTAGGCTAGGGAATATCATAGAATGTACCACTAGGCTAGGTCTAAAACACATCATGATTGTAGGAGGTAGCCTATAATAACCGTGAGCACCTTCTAGTACTATTAGAATTAGGTTAAGTAGTAATTATAGCTCATATCCTATCTAGGGTTAGGTAGTTCTGTAGCTAGGTAGGCTAACCAGGACTAATCTGCTCAGGGAAGGAGAGTAACCTACGAGAGGCGAACAGCTTGTTTAGTATAGACCTTCACGCCCGAAAAGGGAGTGAAGGCCCTCTTAAAGGGGGAGCTTTTATAAATATTTACGCTGTTCGCCCTCGAACATTTAGGGATAGAAATATCAGCCTGACTGAGACAGGGAAATTGCTTTGTCCCACGCTAGTGCGTCTTCAGTTCAAACCTTAACGTCCGTTGGAGAACGGGATAGGTAAGTTAGGCCTTTACCCTATAGGAAAATTTCCCTATCAGCCTTAAGAATAGGTGGTCCTAAGGTCCCTTTTTCCTTCCTACCTGTCTCTTGGCGAATGTTTTTAACAAGAACGTGGACACCTGGGGGACTGTTTTTGACCTAGGCTCGGTCAGAGAACTTCAGAGAGAACCAAGCTTCCGGAGAGATAACACGTCCAGTTGGACCTCTTCCCCCTTTCTTTGTCTATTATTCTATTAGTGAAGTGAAGAAACAATTGCAAGAACTCCACGTCGGTCGTTGATGCGCACAACGTTCGTCCTAAGGTAAAGTCCGCTTTTTGTTCAAAACTTCGCCCATTCTTTTATCCTTTGTTTTCTGTATTTCAAATTTCCTTTGTTCCCCTTCAGCCACCACTTACGGTATATGTGTTTACAAAGAAGTCTAGATTAAGTCAAATTATTATATTGTTAGCTTCAACCCCATTATTCCAGTAAACTACCTAGGATTTAGGGTAAGCAAAATCAGGTTAAATCTCGATGCTTTGTATGCCTCAAGGTCCGAATGTTTGGAAGAACTGCTTGCTTTTAAAATCAAATTCATCTCAAATATTCTTTGTTAAGGTTAATAACCCTTAACTGGCGACCTTTGGCTAATTAACGTCTGTCTTTGAGGTTAACTTTTGGCTTCAAGTGGCAGGTTACGTGTAATCTTGGTTTGCAGGGCCGTAAAAATTACGTAAATTGAATAATACATGATCAACCAAGACTCTCACACGTAACAATATATATATACATATATATATATATATATATATATATATATATATATATATATATATATATATATATATATATAATATATATATATATATATATATATATATATATATATATATATATATATATATATATATATATATATATATATATACATATATATATATATATAATATGTATATATATATATATATATATATATATATATATATATATATATATATATATATATATATATATATATATATATATATATATATATATATATATATATATATATATATATATATATATATATATATATATATATATATATAGATATATATATATATATATATATATAATATGTATATATATATATATATATATATATATATATATATATATATATATATATATTATTATATATATTATATATATATATATATATATATATATATATATATATATATATATATATATATATATATATATATATATATATATATACTGTATGTACTTATTACCAGCCCGATTTTCGAGGCCGGCATTTTGTTATTTCTCTGTTTTAAGGGCAGAGGTTAGCATCTCACTTACCCTGAGATGAGTTGGTAGCGAGAGCCGACTTCTTGTGTCAGCTGATCTCTCATCTTCATATCATAAGTTATTCATTTCACCTAACTAAATTCCAAGGCCTACTGGAATGAGACACTGAGTTACAAAACTAAACTTTATTGACAGAAATAACGGAAATAGGTTCAAATAAGCTCGAAAGAATGAAATCGAATGACTCACACATATCTGTGAAAATCTACTGAATAAGGTCCAGACATCGACACCTGATTATTTAAAGTAAAATGCATAAACAACCCATCTGTCATCCAAAACAATAAAACGGTCACACAGTTCATTGTAAAGGTCATTTCATATATGAATAAATGTCACACCACTCCCTATTTTGAAGAGGAACCTGGGATTCCTGTAAAAGAACGATCGTTATATTGAAAACCAAATTCACAAAATAAAAATGCATGACCACAACACTTCACTGCAACATGGATAGAGTTTTTCCAGGGTCTGAAAAAAAGAGATCTAAAATGTTTATGAGTTGTACTCACTTCACAAAAGTCCTCTGGAACACAGCCTCCATGTGTGTGCTTCCCTTTTGCACAAATTCAATTCTTACAAACGCTTATGAATCAGCCCCCGCTATTAACTAACATTAAAGCAATGACGATACACCTCCTAACTTATACACGTTATCATTAAGTAGAAAAATGGATATACAGAATGAAATGACCTGGTAAAAAATTATCTGATCGTTTAATAACATCAGGGAATTACCATTCATTAATAGCTCAAACAGATTTATTCTCGAGGAAACAAAGGAAGAGATAGGTCGAGAAGCCAAACAAAACTCAATGAATATAGCCTATACTGAGAATTACCAGTTCTATAAATCGTATTCTCAGGCTGTCTGTAAATTCCTTAGGAATCATTATTTTTTATCTTTTATTATTGAAAGAGCCCTTTCTCGTACTTCGAACATTAATTTTCTTGAGTCTTTATTGCGTTCCTAGTCTTGGGGCCTTATTTAATGAATATTTACAGGAATAATGAGTATTTGTGCCGTACTAGACATTTCATTGCCAAACTTAATCATCTTCCCCTTTTATATTTTATTTTTCAGCAGGTTCTCATTAAAGTTTCAGACAGAAAGTAGTGTGAATTTCTGTCTTTGTTAGATGCTATGAAATCACGTATAATAGAGCTGTGTAGATATTTAAGGAATTTTTCCTGCAGTTTGAATGAAAGGCCAAGCTAAGCCAAGCCAAGCATTCTGCTAACCAAGCCAGACCAAAAACTGTAAACCAAGTCAAGCATAGCCAAGAAAAGCTCTCAACTACCCAAGCCAAGCCATACTAAGCACTCTGCTAGCTAAACCAGCCCAAACACCAAAATCCAAGCCAGACTAAGCCTTCTGCTAACCAAGCCAACGAAACCACTCAGCAGGCCAAGCACTATGCTGGCAAAGCCAAGCCAAACCAAGCCCTCCTCAACCAGGCCAATCCAAACCAAGCCCTCCTCAACCAGGCCAATCCAAACCAAGCATAGCCAACCCCTCTGCTAGTCAAGTCAAGACAAACCAAACCAAGCCAAATACTCTTCCAGCTAAGCCAAGCCAAGCCCTCCACTACAGCCAAACCAAGCCAACCCAAGCCCTCTACAAGTCAAGGCAAGTTAAGCTACATCAATACAAGCCAAACACATTGGTAGACAAGCCAAGCCAAGCCAAGCCAAGCACTCTGCTGGGCAAGCAAAACCAAGCCATACCAAGCTAGTTAAGCAAAGCCAAACACTGCTAGCCAGGCCAAGCCAAGCCTTCCACTAACCAAGCCAATCCAAACAACCACTTGGCTAGCCAAAGCAAGCCTAGCCAAGCCAAGCCAAGCCAAGGTAAACCAACACAAGCCAAACACAAACCAGTACAAGACAAACACTGCTAGCCAAGCCAAGCTGAGAACTTATTTAGACAAAACAAGCCAAGCACTTTCGTAACCAAACCAAGCCAAGCCAAACACTCTGCCAGCAAAACTAAGCTAAGTACTCTGCTAACCAAGCCAGACCACAACACTCTGCTAGCAAAACGAAGCTGGGTACTCTGCTAACCAAGCCAGACCACAATACTCTGCTAGCAAAACGAAGCTAAGTACTCTGCCAACCAAGCCAAGCCAAGCACTCTTCTAGCCAAGCCAATCCAAGCCAAGCACTTTTCTAGATAAACCAAGCCAAGCACTCTCCTAACCAGCCGAGCCAAGCACTCTGCCACTAAGCCAAGCCAACCACTCTGCTAACAAAGCCAAGCAAAGTGCTCTGCTAACTGAGAGAGGCCAAGCCAAGCACACTGTCAGTCAAGCCAAGCTAAGCCAAGACATGCCAAGCAGACTGTTCACCAAGCCAAGCCAAACCAGGCCAAACGCTCTTCAAATCAAGCCAAGCATGCTGTTAGCCAAGCCAAGCCAGGGGCATGAAGGAGAGTTAATTTGCCTTACAGCGCCGGTCAATTCGTTTCGTATTTTTAATTATCCAGAATAATTAGGTTTTAGTTTTACCATTTTATGTTTATGGTGGGTCTCATCCATACTTGCATTTGAAATCCTTTTTATTGGATAGTTCAGCACTGTTGCCGATAAACAACTAAGAAATTTCAATCTCAGAATTCACAGTCGATCAAGATATCGATTACGTATGTGTGACGAATCTAGTTTCGCCTAATGTTTGCACATGGCTAGTTAGACGGTTTAGATTACGCCGGCAGTATGCAGACGCGAGCCCTTGCCGCTGCCAAATAATGGCGTCAGTCAGGCAGTGACTTTCCCTTCCCTTTTCTAAGATTTCTCCGTTCTTTGTTAATTTCCTCTGGGCCAGAGAGAGAGAGAGAGAGAGATAAGCTATATCACTATTACTTCTCAGCATCCTTAACAATGTGCATAGCTTACACGAAGGCGTGAGTTACCCGTCAAAAGCAACCCACCCTCCTCTCTCTCTCTCTCTCTCTCTCTCTCTCTCTCTCTCTCTCTCTCTCTCTCTCTCTCTCTCTCTCGGGTCCAGAAAGCCACTCTCTCACACGCACACGCATTTATGTGGAGGTTATTGTTAACCCCCCCCCCCTCCCACACACGTTGTATTCTTCATAGTTAGTAATTTATTAATTGTCAGTTCTTCCATTATGAATTCGGTAGTTGGGACGAGGGAAAATAAATTTATCATGCCAGTGATTGTCTATCCATATCGTACTTACTGATTTCATTAGCTCGTGAGTGGTACAATATTAACAGACTGGCAGTCTACCAATTCTCAATCATTGCACTACCGGAAATATTTGTTCTGATTAATCTTACACTTCGGAGTCCGTCTTGTTCTTTTTAAAGTTGATCTTTCTTCACTGTCTTCTGGATATTTCCTTAAAGGGCTATTAATCCACTGCATTATAAGATAACCTACAGCGAAATCCTGATCTGAAGATTTTTCTGTCATTGCCGAGTTTTAGTTTTCTGTGAAAGAAAGCTATTGAGATGGCTTTGCCTGTCCGTCCGCACTTATTCTGCCCGCCCTCAGATCTTAAAAACTACTGAGGCTAGAGGGTTGCAAATTGGCATGTTGGTCATCCACCCTCCAGTCATCAATCATACAAAATTGAAGCCCTTTAGCATCAGTAGTTTTTATTTTATTTAAGGTTAAAGTTAGCCATTATCGTACTTCTGGCAGCGCTATAGGTACCAGCAACGCAGGCCAACACCGGACCGTGGCTGAATTTTATGGGCCGCGGCTATGAGTTTCATGGGCCGTGCTGAGGGCACCACCGGACCGTGGCTGAGTTTCATGGGCAGCTGCTAAGAGTTTCATGGGCCGTGGCTGTGTAGAAAACTCGATTGCGCCGAAGAAACTTTCGCGCATTTTTTACTTGTTATCTTTGCTGCCGGCTTCCTACATTTTTCACTTCCTTTCTGTGTTACAATTTTATCATGTTTTCAGAAGTATTCTTCTCTTACGTTTTTCCGGTGGTTTCAGTTTTGCATGTTTTAATTTTTCATCATATTAGAAGCTCACTTCAGCTTTGTTTCTTCACGTTCGTCAAGATTTCACACGTCTGTAACGTTATTTTGAGTGTTATAATTGTTTTGGTGTTCCTGCATAACGATGTTTTTTTATTTTTCTAAATCTTTTACCTACCCAGACATGCTTTTTTACATTTTTTTTGTGCTTGTACAAAAAGCTGTTTTTAGAAAGGTCACCAGGTAGTGACCTACAAACCAAAGACTTTTGGTGCAGGGTAGCGGTACTTTTGTGTCTCCATGCCTTTGGTTTTCAGGTGCTACACAGTATCACGATACAAGGCTCAGAGTCTAGATGTTGGATAACAGATTATCTGAAATAGAGAGAGAGAGAGAGAGAGAGAGAGAGAGAGAGAGAGAGAGAGAGAGAGAGAGAGAGAGCGCATAGTGCCACGTTTGAAGTTTCAAGAGAAACATTCGATGTTTTTCCAAGGTTGGAAGGAAAAGACGAAAAGAATAGGGAGTAATCGAAAGGTGTAATTTGCTGTAGAGGTTCATGTCATCTTAAGCAGTAAAGCTTAAAAGCGATGAACAGTCAAGGTCTCTCTCTCTCTCTCTCTCTCTCTCTCTCTCTCTCTCTCTCTCTCTCTCTCTCATTTCTTGGCTGCAACTTTATTTGTGTGTCTCCTGTAAAATCTCAGGAGACCTGGAATGATGTCTGGGAGAGCGGGAAGGAGATATTATGGTAAATGGGAAATGCAGTATGCCTTCCAGGCATAGGAACCCATATAATGATGAAGAGTTGGGGCGGAGATATACAGAATGCGCTGTAGGCCCTAAAATAAGAAAGCAACAACAGAGGGCTGTGTCTAAGGGGATGAAAATGGGTCGTGAATGAGCATTGCGCTAGAAGAAAAAACTTGGTAGCATTAGCAAACTACGAAACTGCTTCATTTAATTGGAGGAATTTGTTCAGTTTTCTGAGCGAAGTTTGCTATTGATGCTTCCCAACATCTCTCGTCGGAGTTCTTTTGAAGATATTGCTTTGGAAGCGCGTCTAAATGACAGTGCATTTGAAGAAGAGAGTTTCTTTTTTTTCGAAGATTTAATAGTTGACGGTTAGAACAGGAAATATTGCGGTGAAGCGGAAACTTTTCATTTATCCATTTCATTTTATTTTTCTGTGAATATTCGGAAGCACTCTGAAAACGCAGATTTAATTAAATAGTATCAGCAGTTATCTATTTAGGAATACTGTATAGTTCTATATATTTTGATACGAAACCTTGCAAATACAGTTAAGATTGTTACAAAATTGCAGTCACTTTTATTTGGGTTTCTGCATAAAGATTCATGACAGTGTTTCATGGTACCCGGTGGACTTTTAATATTTCAGTTGAGTTGTGTACTCGTATCTATGATGGATAAACTAATCGCCATCAAGACTTATTATCTGTATAAAAATGAATTAAGGTTTCACTTTCGAAAATATTTTTTCTATAGGGATTTTGCTGCAGCTCTTAAATGTAAAATTCTATTTGGATTTTTGAATTGAACTTTGTTACAGTTCTTCAGTTCAACATGTCCCTCATTTTACTTATAAATGAAACTGACACATCTCTTGAGTATCCGTAGCCACCATTTCGAAATTATGAAAATAAAAAGACCTCTCCTCACAATTTTCAAAATAATCATTCTCAGATCGTTGAGGTTCTAACATTGCATTTCAAAGACGCATAAAACTTAAAATGATATGCGGCTCACGAAATATGAGGGAGATTATTGGAAATAGAGAATGAAAGGAAATTAACTGTTTTTATTTCACCCCAGTGAAGAAACTTGACTTGACTTGCCCGGCCTGATTCCCGACAGTTGCCGACCGGGACAGGTTACGGCCGTTTTGGGGGATTTGCCCCCCCCCCCCCTTCCCCGGGCCAGGTCAGGGCACGTCCCCGTGAGTTAGGTTAGGTAGGTAAGATCTGGTTAGGTCAGTACCTGGCATTATTATAGGAAAGGTTATGTCTATTTATGTATAAGAAACCTGTCCCTGTCGGGAATCGGGCCGCGCAACTGAAGTTAAGTTTTACCATGGGAATTTTAAGTTTACATTGAGATAAAGTTGTGAGAAATGTGCATATTTTGACCGAGGGAAATGATTTTATCATATTATTGTTGATGAATTGAATTCTTTAGCCATTCATGGAAGTTAAGAATGTTGGATCACTAATTGCTACCGGCCCTGTCACAGTTCTTTTGACGGGTATCGTAGAGCAGAAACCGGCTTCGTATTTTTTCTTAATCTCTTACATATATTGTTGAATAATTGAACTGGTTATTAATTAGAAGTGAGGGACGGAACGTTGTTACAGTTTTATAAAAAAAAAAATAATATTGAAGGAAATAAGAAAATATATTGCAGAGTGAATGCTGCGTTTTCCTGTGAAATTTAGATACTGAACTTCATTCGAACAAGAGGAAAAAATATATGTAAAGTGCAGTTGTGTGATATCAAGATATAAATTTCTGATATTTATATGATATTTATATGATTGGGATAGGCTAATCGACGTAGGTCGTCACGATGAGTGGTTATTGCTAGGCCAAGCAAGTAGAAAGGACTTAACAGGGAAGGGAACGATAATGAATACAGATGATTCATGGGAGATTGGCGTGAACTTTAATTGCATCAGTGGCTAAGAGGTCCAAGCATGATGAAGAATGGTGATGCATTGTCTTCTCTCATTTGGTTATCTTATTCGCAAATATCCTCTCTCTCTCTCTCTCTCTCTCTCTCTCTCTCTCTCTCTCTCTCTCTCTCTCTCTCTCTCTCTCTCTCTCTCTCTCTCAAATCTAAAAATAAATTCGTGCGATTAGGATTTGTTGTCCTCTTTTACCTTTGAATATGTAAAATGTTCTCATATCAGTCTTATCTTCCTTCCACCAAAAGTGAAAGTCATTAATAGAATCCTCTATAGAATCCTCTCTCCCCAGTGCTTACTCGTACACCCGTTTTTCCTTTTATATCCTATTCATCGGCGCCTCCAACCCCCTCCTCCCCAAAGAAAATAAAATTTAAAAAACCTCACTCGCTCCTAAGTCTTACGAAGCATTAACCGTGGACGTCAACATTTGCCTGTGTCCCGTCTCCCCTTGCTTCGTGACACAGACTTTCTGTAATTGTCTCATAACGTTGAGTGCCTAGATCGTTAGGGCGCTCGATTACCCTCAACAATAACCGGGAACTGCCATTTGCGGCTGTTTAAGAATAGTTTGAAGCTTTTCGTAAAGGGTACATTTGCTTCTTATGCAGTATAATTTCGCCTAATTGCAAAATATATCTCATCATGATAGCTCTTTCACGTTTCGCAAATAAGTCTCTCTCTCTCTCTCTCTCTCTCTCTCTCTCTCTCTCTCTCTCTCTCTCTCTCTCTCTCTCTCTCTCTCTCTCACTGGCTTACAACGGCAGAAGTCGTCATAATTCTTCCAATTCGCTCATCAGAGCTTCCCTTCGTCTAGTAACTACTATCCATTTCAGGTACTGCGAATCATCGTTTTTCTCAAATATCTTTCTAATTAATTATTCGCTCGAAATGGTACGTTGGCACAGTGTACGAGACACCTCCCACTAATTTTTTATAATATAGTGCACTGTCAAGTGGTGGTAGTTAAGGCGTTTACTTTTGACTTTTAAAGTCAAAGTCGCATGAGTCAGCAGGCCTAAACTACGCAATCGAACGCCTGCTATCCCCCATAGACTGGAAAGGGGGTGCGGAGATGGGGAGGCCAGGAAAGTGGGTTGAGGGAGGGATGAGGAGGGGAAGGAGGAGTTGGGGACGGGATGGGGTATAAAGGACGTTCGAATGCATAGTTTGGCGATGCTTGGCAACACTGTATAAGTCAAGAGTAAACTCCTTAACTAAATCCATTTGACAATGCGCTTTATTACCAAAAATTAGCGGGAGGTGTTTTGTACACTGTGTCAAAGTACCAATTCGATCAGATAATTAGTTTGAAAGATATTTGAGAAAATCGATGAATCGCGGTCCCTGAAATGGATAGTAAACGTGACTTTCTTGTCCTTTATTATTTACTAGTTTTTGGGTTATAACGAGTACCTTGCATTTATGTACCTATTAAATAATTGCTCTTGTATTTTATTTCATGGACAGTGTATGCACCCGTGTTCAGTGCTTTGGGTACGATACTGATGCCGAAAAACATTCAACGAAAAACACTGGAAATACATCGGTAGATAGAAAATGGGCAGTTCGTGTTAAATTCATGTTTGCCATGTTTTGTTCCATAAGGAACAGAGCTAAAATGATTTTTCTATCAAATTGTAAAAAACGCTTGCTTTTCTAAATGGATTGTGTATTTCGGAAGTGAACGTGAATATCCGATGTTCCTCTTCATAAATACGACGCTAGCGTATTCCAGTGTAGTGATAACACTTGACTTTTTAAGGCAGGAATTTCTTTAAATTTGTAATTAGCTTTTCACACAAACGGAAACAGAAATATTTGTAATGAGGCTTGTGTTTTGCACTTGTTCTCCTCCCGTCCTTTAATAAGCTACATTTCAAGTTTAAACCCGTGTAGCTTTTAAAGGACTTTAGATGTAATGTGGAGCTGATCAGATCAACACGGACATAACCAAAACTCATGAGCGATTGAGTGATCGCTAGGACTGCGCAAGATGAAAATGTTTCTTTTTTTTTCTTCTGGACAAAGATCGTTTAGAAACAGAGAGAGAAATTCGGCTATATAGCATAACCAGACACACACACACACACTTATTTAATATGTGTATATATATATATATATTATGTATATAATATATACTGTATCTATATATATTTATTATATATATATATATATATATATATATATATATATATATATATATATATATATATATATATATATATATATATATATATATATATATATATATATATATATATAATGAACACATGAGAACGTGTTTCACAGAGATGAATTTCCAAGTCACGCCGGGAACTAACCTCGGTCTCCTGAGTGACAGGCCATGGGGATTCTTGCTTTGGTAGCCATAACCTCTGACATAAGAGACCTTGGTTGTTCAGACATTGGTCAGGTTCAAAGTCACAAATTTTATTTTCTTTCCTGGTGACTTTGTTTGCGTTCATGGTTTTGTGTTATATCGTTTCCCCCTCAACCTCGACACATTTTTTCCTTGACCCAAGGTCATTCCGTCCAGTTTTAGGTGTTGAATTTATGGTATCAGCTTTTCCAATATACGACCTCAACGTTGCGATACCTATGCTGATATTTCATTGACTAAAATTGTTAATGAATGTTCTAGGTTCAAATATCCATTCCTGTTATATTTTAAAGCGCATTGCTCTTAATTGACAAATACTCTCCTTAGATAATCGTCAGCACTTTATCACAGTTTCATCTAGTTTTTGTTTTACGTTGTCCATGTTCACCTTTTCATCTCAAAGGTCATTTATTGATGGGCAACGACAATTTTATGTAAAAATATGCCAAAACTGTTATCTCCACATTCATGCTAGTACCGTTGTACTGTATATCAAGTACGTAAATTATAATTAAATTGTAAGTTGTTAAAATGATATACAAAGTACAATACATTTACAGCATGTATATAAAAAAATATATATTCTGCGGTGAAGTCACCAGTTTCAGGGAAGCCCTTCCCACCCACCCCCTTAGGTCCCTTTGGTGCTAGTAATGTCTTACCCCCACAGTACTCTTTTCCAGATAGTAAGTCATATGTATAACAAGTTTGGTTGAAATTGCTCAGTGCGTTTCAGAGTTATGCTGGAACATGCACACACACATATACATACATCCATCCATCCTAAACGAATTCCAGGAACAGGTACACGGTTTAGTGAGAGGGCGGTAGAATTTCGTTAATGAAAGGGCAAGAGGCCAGATCTCAGTTATGTAGATACTTTTAGTCACTGCTCTTTACTGAAATTTTTTTTTTTTTTTCTTCATTATCTTGTTATTCAAATTTCCGATTCTTCCTTGAATATCAGCTACAACAGCAGGTGACGGAGATGAAGATTTTGCAAGGACAGCAACACCAATAGTAATATTAATAAATAAATTATTTTACTTCTTTGTATCGCATATTCTAGTCATGTTTTTATATTGTGTGAAAAAAAAATTATAAACAAATAGACAGAAATGAAAATACCTTTAATGAAAAATAACTTGAGTTATACGGTCCGAGGTAGGATTTCACACGCGGACGATACCTAATTAGACTACATTTATGCTGCAGTTTCTTGAAGAGCGCTAACCAAAAACAGGTTTTGGCTGTAATCGGCATTAGTAATTACGGATTAAAGACAAAAGTATGGAAATGTCTGGATGCTTTAGTCTTTATTCATGGTGATCATCTCACTGGTCATTTTGTCTTCAGGTTATTTGGATTTAGTCTGAAATTGTTGGGCGTTCATATAATATGTAAAAAGTATCGACGTAGCACAGCATAATTCCCGTGCCAAGAAGGATGTGAGAGTGGCTGATGCGATTATGCTGTTCAGTTTAACTCGATTGACTCCTTCAATTTATCCGTGCTTTCAGGGCGCTCTTTAAAGTTTAAACAGACTTGCAAAAGGGAGACCAGTTTACTTTTTATCATGATCTTTTCATTCAAAGTGTCTACTGAACTAATATATATTCTGTCACCATTTCTCCTATATTTTATTACCTGTGCCAAGACAATTGGGAAAAGGTAATGTTGTCCTTGTGTATGTGTGTGTTACCGAAATATTTCGAAGGAAGAATGAACTGCGATCGAGCGGTGGATTACCATACCACCAGTACATTTTTGCCATTACAATATTGTATGGAATTAAAGTTGGCAATATATTAATAAGGAACAGGGGAACGCAACCAAAATTTTGTAGGGGAAATTGTATAAAGTACAGTTAGGGAAATATGGGCACCTATAAATAGTAAAGAGATCAAAATTTGTAAAAAATATTGTTAATGTTTTGTAGGCAAATTATTAGCGAAAATGCGGAAAATAGATAAACGAAAATGTATTTGAAAATTTGCATTACAAAAATGGAAACATATGGACACAGCCGTCTGACCCAATATTGTTTTTTGTTACAGGACAGTTGATACCTGTTTCAATCAACTAGCTACTCAGGATAGCGATTAACTTTGCCTGGGACCAGATTCAGACAGAAACGACAATGATATCGCTTTCCAGATCGGTGCCACTGAAGTCCTCCCCCGACCCCACCCTCCCACTGTTGCTTCACGCCGCCCATGGCCGATGGAGTGATAAAAAAATATATATTTGGAATGAAAATGTGAATGGACGAGTGATAGCAGATTGCAAGGTATTGCAAAGCTCATTGCTGAAAAAGAGAATGCGAGGGATGAGTGAATGAGAAAGCGATAGTTTTAACGGATCTGTTTGCTGACACTTAAGGTTTCGTTTCCTAATTGACCCTATTAGTATTACGACTAAAGTGAATTGTCTTTTTTGTGGGTCCACTGTAATAAAATCACGTAAAGCAAATGTATATTTGTAGAAAGGAGAGAACATTCTTGACTTTCGTATTTGAGTGACATCAGTTTTTGGCAAAGTAACAATGTTTATGGAAATATATATATATACATACATACATATATATATATATATATATATATATATATATATATATATATATATATATATATATATATACACGAGGCTAACCTGGGGTTGATTTATCTGGCCCTAAACACACTCGGAAACTCACCTGACTGCTCAGCTAAACTCATGAAAAGAAGTAAGTTAACAGTAAATTAAAATGGTTTTCAAAAGAAATGCAAGACTTCACAATTTAGGTTTTATTACAAGGATCAGAAGGATATTGCAAGGGAGCGCCTCTCTAGCTTCGTGGCATTGATATTACTTGAATCTCAAAGCAAGGTGCCACTCTAAAAGATTTACGATCTATGGTAAAATTCTTAACTAAAGAATTAATTATCTCTAGCAATAAAATCACGGTGGGGAAACCTCTATATGACATAAATACACAGATTCTGCCAGGTAGGCATGTAAGTCTTCAGTTATGAATCTTGAAGTGATCTTCTACGTCGGGAATTAAGGAATTGGCACCGTGGGTGAAGAGGTGGACACAGCAACAAATGCCTATTCTGCAGGACAAAATTAGTCACCTTGATGCTAAGAAAATGTGAAATAGCAAGGTTTTGAATTGCTTACGTTACTCGAAATGAAAATGTTAACACTTCACTATTTTTTCTGAGAACTCCAAGGGGCAGAAATGTCAGAAAGATTGAGAATTATTGTGGAAGACTGGGCACCGTGACAACTCCAAAATCCAGATTATACCCTTCCCGTAGGATGCGCTGTCTTGATAAACGTAGGCCAGACTTTTCGATAAGGCAAGGGACTTGGTGGGACTATTGCACGACAAAGAGATACTGGGTCAAAGAGGGAAAGGGCGGTCGGAGACTGACCTGACAAGGACTCTACTCTGATGCTGGCTGCCAACGAACTCCCGTCTCCCTGGGTCCAGTCCCCAAGTCCTTTGTGTCACGCGTGGCATTTGACCGTTACCTGCCGGCTTCCATGTATTTGGCGGCACACAGGAGCTGTGCTGAAAATAAGGAGAAGACGAAAGCCCAGGTGAAATCAAAGGGTGACAAAGGCTGGAGTAAAAGTTCAGAGAGAAGGGGTGGAGTTTGTCGTGGAGGCTTCGAGAATTTTAGCAGATGCTAATGTCAGGGTTGTTTTGAATGTCCCCAGCTTCTCGGTTTTGGGTGGTCATGTGTTTGACTCACTGTCTGTATTTTTACTTGATTTAACTTTGAAAAGTGAGTGAAGCTTCACGTGCCCTTGCAGACTGCAACTGTGCGTTAATATATATATATATATATATATATATATATATATATATATATATATATATATATATATATATATATATATATATATATATATATATATATATATATATATATATATATAAAAATTTATAAACATGCATTTCTGTTTGTCCTGCCTTTTTTCTAATTTGTTAGATAAAAGTTGTGGTTACGCATGTCGGGTATATTTTTCGTATTTTTACGATCCAAGTCATACATATTTATTATGATAGTTGTGGACCATTTTTTAAAGCAAGATTTCAATTTTATGCTAGTGTATAAGTAAAAAAGGAAGACAGGTTGAACTTGACTGCAAGTGATCCTGTTCCCATATCGCATTGAAAAAGTCTGGTATGTATCACGTTTTCTTTTTCACACAAAGATTACAGTTAAATATTCTCCTTTAGAGGAGACTTTTGACATTCAGACGTTTCTGTCAAGTGGCTTGTGTATGGACTTTTATTTCTGCTATACATTGTGCAGAGGTAATGATTAAGGTTTATTTCATCATTTATTCGTTCTGCTGGGACTAGACCTTAATGCCGTTTAGGTTTTGTCTTTTCCTATTTAAAATCTCTTCTGTGGAGGAAAGATCCCATTACACGTTTCACCTTTTTAACGTAATTATAAGTGGCTTCCGTGCCACTTCTCCATATTTAATGTCTGTATGAACTGATCAGGCAGCACTCCTCAGTACCAAGGGACTTAAGAGAAGTTCTGAGGACGTCTCTTCCCGGTATGAGTCACTGTTGGCTTTGTAGAAGTTAGTATGACGCAGCCTTGCCTCTCTCTTTCTGTCTCTGTCTCACTCTTCCTATTAATATGAAAATAATATTCGTTATGTTTTGGTGGAACAACGATTTAATCACGAGGAAATATCAGTTACTTTGTTTAAGAAGGCTTACTATATTCCAGAAGCTTTTGGTTCTTGTCTTCTTGTGAGGGTATGTTGTGTAAGGAGGGACTGGTAAAAGGATTATTGTAAGGTTAACTGGTTATTTTAATTTCCATTGCCCGCCTTAGTACTTTGCCTTTCATTTTCCCTTTAAAATAGTGCGCCGGAATTATAAATCCAGATTTCTCCGTGTTAATTTTCATATAAGTTTTTATTTTATTAAGCCAGATTACTTGTTCTTGTGTATGTTTGGATATTTTATTTTGTGATAACCCTTAAACATAAATATGGTATTTACGATCCGACGCGTTGAGAGAAGATATTTTTTCTACTATTGTATTAGTAGCGTGGTTCATAATACGTTATCATTATAAGTTGATCGTAGATAATTTTAGTGAAGCAGTGGTACTCGGCAACATAAGTTTAGCAATAACCTGAGGACTTCTTCGCCGAGTAAAGCCTGTGTGACACTGGTTTTTCCAGAGATTGCTTGCATCCTGGAGATGAGTCTGTGCAGAGAGAGAGAGAGAGAGAGAGAGAGAGAGAGAGAGAGAGAGAGAGAGAGAGAGAGACTGGATGAGAAAATGACGCATATACCGTAAAACAGGTGTGAGTTGAAGAAAATGTTATTCAAGATAACGTTAATATGTTTTGTAGATAACAGAGAAGTATCAGTAATTGCCCGAAATTAACTGACAGTAAAGTAAAACCAGTGTTAGATAGAATTAGAAGGAATAGTGTTAATCTTAACGTCTAATACAACGATAAAAAGTTAATAAAGTTATAGCTCTTCGAGATTAAAAGGAAGCCTTACGTAGAAAAGTGAGGCAGAAAAGGTAGGAGTGAGATGAAAACGAACCATCTTGAGGCTTAAACAATCTTTGGAGAAGCAATTGCTTGGAAAAGCAAATTCACGCTTCACTTCATGAAATCATAGAGGAACTTCCCCAGGAAATTATTTGGAGCGGTTAAGGCATTTGATAAGAAAATATTTTATTAGATTTGATATTTAATGATGGCAATGATTTTCCTTTCATTTTTCCATTATTATTATTATTAATCACTAAGGAGAAAAATTCGTGTGGAACAAGCTTTAGAAGACCCTTAACTTGTAAAGCAAGAGGCCACATCAAATAAATACAATTTACTTTAAAAATATTAACATGAAAAACATCACTTCACTTAAAAAAACTGACGCAGTGGTGCATGTTCATTTTAAATATTATAGTCCCTGCGGGGCGTCTGCGTTTAGTAGAAAGACCATTTCACTGTTTTAAAGCAACAGAGAAATAAAAAAAATGGAGTTGGTTGCTTGGCAAAGAAGCAACGTGGATCCTCAGTATAAGGTAAATACTATGGCTGATGACCAAGGTATTATAAGAATTGCGTAAGTGTGGCGTGCAGTTTTGTATCTTTCGTTTTTCATTACTTACGGTATTTGAAATAGGTATGAATGTGTCTGTATACGTACGTACGTACGTGTATTTTCATGTCTGTATACATTGAGGTATGTGTGGTGAACATAAAGATCGCTGTATAAACTGTTCTGGGTGGGCGAGGTCTTTTTCGGACCTTGAATTTAACGACCTCCTTGAGACATTCATCTTTAAGTATCCGGAAGAGATATTCCGAGATGTCGTCAAGTGGCATTGGGTTCAGTTCTGTTTCTTTGTTTTTGGCTATTTCGCTCACTATTTTACTGTCAATTGATTTATTTAAAATATAAGAAAAATATACTGATGTAAATCCAGGTGGAAAAATATGCAGGGAATGATTTGAGATTTAAGTAAAGAACGGTTTACAGGAGAATAGCTCGTAATAATATGTGCATTAAGGCGGTGATTACTGAGTATAAAGTGAAACTATACAATCAGTTCCTGCCACATCACCAATCGCTTTAACTTTTAGTAGTTTCCTTTCCTGATTATCGGTTGGCTGTCATGGTTCAGGTAAATTACAAGTCCCATGATATAATAATTTTTAAAACTGTAATGGAAGTTCTTGTACTTCCATATATGAACATTTTCTGTCTCAATATTCTAAAATTCAATGTTGTGGTCTATATGGATGTGCCATGAGGATTTTCAACCTTATTCCTATTTTAATGAAGGAAAATATTATACCTTCATATGCAATGCGAACATCTAACGCATGTGATTTTCTTCTCATTTTAGGACTATGAATACAGACATACAGGCTTAGTAAATATTAATGTCTGCATTTGTTCCTGGTCTATGAATTCTCCATTCAGTCTTACACATATCCGTCATCAATGTTTGTACGTGGATATCAGACCCCTTCAGTGAGAATATTAAATCAGAACACTGTGATTTCGGATTTATAATCAACATGAAATCAGTTTAGCTTGCTTAACTTTCATAGACTCCAATTCCAACGTCACCCGTATTTAATGTAAATTAGAAAACCAGTTTTCAGTTAGTGGCAGTGACTTTTTCGTTATATAATCCCAAGTCTGCAGCCGAATTCATTGAAAGGTTAATGCCCAAAGCTGCTTCACTCTGAATGAAAATATCCCAAGGGTTCATTAATCGCTTGCCGGCGGTATCTATTTCAGTTGCTTTTAAACGTAGTCTCTTTTGCCTACCCTTCCGGTGTTTCTGTGGTGTAGTGAGCGTTTACATACGTTGTCATATTTTCTGAATAGTTTATTGCGAACATAATGAGCGATATATATATGTTACCGCTTCATTAATCATGCATATTTCTTTCAGCATCATCATCTGTTATAATTTTATTCATTATTTCTCAAAACGGTGTCCTAAAGCATTCAATTCAGTGATTGAAAGGGTTGGCAGAGTGTCCAAAAATCTCTTCGTTAGTTTTGGCAATATCTGAAATAAGTTCGAAATCGGTTCGGACTTGGGTCTCGTGTTTCCAGTTCATGGTGAATCCCGTAAACTTAATGCTTCACGATTGGTTGGTTAATTCTCCCGATATTCCTTTTTGCACATTCGCTCTCTCCCGTTGCTTGAAGTGTGGGGTTATCTGCATCCATCTATAATTGATCATCAGTCTCTCTCTCTCTCTCTCTCTCTCTCTCTCTCTCTCTCTCTCTCTCTCTCTCTCTCTCTCTCTCTCTATCTAATGCGTCTCACGATTGCAGGTGGAGTGGCTTTTTGTGCTTCTCTGTCCAAGGATTTTTTTCGTATATGCTTTAGCATTCAAAGTTTTCCATAAGACAGTAAATCACGGTGGAATGTGAGTAAATGATGCAATTTTTTTTTTTTTTTTTTTTTGGTAAGTTTCTCCTCTTTCTCTCGCTCTCTCACATGTACATCTATAATAGCTGTTCCCTTCTTGCTATGACTTTATTTGAAGTGAGAAAATACTCCTCCCTTGATAAAACATTAAATAACAGACTAACAGAAGCAAGGAAGGGTAAAAATTTTAGTTGAATGTAGGTTTTGTTTATTTCATCTGAAATGATAAAATCTAATTAATCACTTGTTCATTGTTATTATGCTAAGCCAAGGAATAACGTTTGATGTTGCAGATTGTGAGAATTTTACGGAAGGTAAGGGTTTTTCTACCATATGTTTATATCATATTAACACTACTCATTTGCACTGAAAATTCAGGATAATCTTGCCGCTCTGTGTGCGGGCCCTCGAGTTATCTTGCTGGAGATGGGCTTGTGATTATTATGTAAATAATAGGAGTGCCACTATTGTCCCCTTATCAGAGCGAAATTTTTTCTTCTCTGTACGATGAGCTGAGATCTCAATTACTAGAAATTCAGATTGTGTTAAGGCTTGTTAAAGTTGTGTTCCCTTTCGGGGTTAGGGAGATGAAGACAATTGGATCAATGTGATTTCTTGGGTTATTTCCATCTGCCGATGCAGATGACTTTTTAAGTAAAAGTAAGTTAATCGTTTTATTTAATTTTCTTCTGCAACAGTTGCATGGCGTAATTCGTGTAGATTTACCTGGCCGATTTTACTGTTGTTGCAGGATGGGATAAGTTTAGACTCCGGAGTTGGCTAAGAGCCAGAATGCTATAATGCACACAATAGATATTTCAAAATTTTAGAAAGAAGAAAGAGCAATAAGTTTTTCAGTGTGTTTCTAATTTATTGGCATAGAAACAGTTGATCCAAAGAGGGTATTTAGAAAATGTTTTAAAGACCAGGGCATATGATGATGTGCAACTGCCGCCATCATTGTTCAGGTTGGTGTAATCCTCTTTTAAAAATGGCAGTTTGCGAGAGAATCAGTTTGGTTAATTTGGCATGCGTGACTTGCTGAGATCATAGTATTCCGTGAAATATTGATTTACTTTCTTTTGTTGTTAAAAGCTAATTTGGCCAGGACACTGAATTATATTCACGTGTGTTAACGAAGTTTTCCATTGAATTTCTTATTAAGCTCATGCGAGATAACTTTAAATTCCGACAAACATACCTTTCTTACGGGTTCGAAGGACTCGAAATTAGCTAATTGGAGTGAGAACAGAAATACTCCATGCTTAACATCTTCACAGACTTCTCTTTATTTAATTCTCCCTTTCTTTCCGTAATTGCCAGGAAATACAAACCTTTGGTCATATGTATTCGTTGAAAGTGTAGAGTTGTATTTTCAGAAATTGTTTTCACGTTGCAAAAAAACTGATCATGAACATTTATTTTTTTTATGTTTAATAATCTCTCTAGCCCCAAAGCAGAAAGTGCCTTCATATTTTCGAATAAACATAACGCATAATCTGTGCGTATATTAAGCTTTTATTTGCGCATTTTTTAACCCTAGTGCTTAAACCGAAATACACCCATCACCGTTACAGGTTAAAGGTGGGATTAAATGACTGGAACTAGTTCATTTCATACTTCATAATGAACAAATATTATGGTAAAGTGATGAAAGCAGCTCGGGCTCTAAAACTCAAAATTCAAAACCACGAAAACATTAATTAAAAACCGCTAAATGTGCTTTTTGCCTTCTTGTTTACTTTCGGTTCCTGCAATACGCCTCATTGTCAAGTAACCCTGTCCAAATAAATTGTGTTTGATAGTTTTTCATTAATTTAATGAGAGAGAGAGAGAGAGAGAGAGAGAATTCAGTTCGTATCATTTTGTGATTTTAGCGTTTGGGCAAACACACAGCAGGTTATATTGCAATGGCATCCACTGTCGTTACACTAGGGCGATCAGATTTCGGGTTCAGCCAGAGATCTGTCCCAGTCATCGCCTACTTCGGTAAATTGGCAGGATATCCGAAGGGGCTGTGCTTGATTAAGACTTTCGAGGAATATTATTGTTGGATGAAGGCATTGCTTTGCCAGAGGATGATGAAGTGTTTAGTTATATATTCGACGTCCAAGCAGGATTGTTATGTCGATCGATATCAATTTACATGATCATTCTTACACAATAATTATTTAAGGAATTATTCACGAGGTTATACAGCCAGTAATTGCATTAAAAGGTTTATCCCTTATGATAAGCCACAATGAATTATATTCAGATGGTAAGAGAGAGAGTTTTTTTTCCTAGCTAGCACTGCACTTGAAAATTTGTATTTTTGTTAGAAGTTTCATAATTATCAACTTAAATGTTTAAATATTCCCTTTTCAAATGTTCGATTTTGAGATTTTTGGTATATGGTTTGATCCAATCCGTACTTTTAGTTCTACTGTTTTTCTTTAGTTCGAGAAAAGAAAGGTGTGGTGCAAGAACTTATTATTTGATTGTTATTTTACTATATATATATATATATATATATATATATATATATATATATATATATATATATATATATATATATATATATATATATATATATATATGCACAAATTAATTTGGATAAGAGTAATATTTCAACCTATTTGTAAGGAAAATATAAATACTTACGGCAAAATTTGGTGGCAAGTTACGGTATTTGCTAACACTTTCATAGATGTTTCTCAAAAGCAAGATGTGAGTCAGAAGTTACACCTAGAATGATTAAGGCTTCAGACTCATTCAGCAGAGTCCCACCCACCTGAAGGGAAGGATGGGGTGGAAGATCCGTACGAGATTTGCACTTACAACTGGTAAAAGCCTTATTGGTTTTATAGCAGACACATACAGACTCTCATACATGTATGTATATGTGTGTGTGCTTAATGTATGTAGCATGGGTGAGAGTATAATAGTAGTGATCAGCAATGTGTAAGGGATACGGAAGGTCCAAAAATAGACCATGAAAATTACTACTGTCAGAGACCCTTGTTTTTTAGGGGGATTGGTGATGGAGTGAGACCACAGGTTTTCCATAATGTTTCAACCTTTGTGTTAGTCTTAAAGATCTTGTGGTCTCCCTCCACTTCTTCTTCTTTTAACGTGCTTTTATTCCCATTTTTGTATGGGGTAAGCACGATGCCTTCTTTTGAAGGACTTTTTGATTTGGCTTTGGGGTAGACCTCTGGTCTCGATCGGCTGCCCTGCCTGACATCGCTTAGACCCCGGTACGTATGTTTCATGTATCATACCAGACCCAACGCCCTTTCTTCCCAGCAGCGAGAAGTTATTGCGCGGGTATGGCGAGAGTTCGAGACGTGTGAGATGTTTGTTATGTTTTTAGAAGGTGTTGTAGTGGCTTTGTTTTGTGTGTGTATTGAGTCTGTAACATCCATTTGCTTTTTTTAAGCAAACCTATCCGTTGATTACATATATACCCCCCAAAAATGGTTCTCTGACTGTAATGATTTTCATTGTCTATCACACGACCTTCAATATGCAGTATTCTAAAACTCGACATATTTCCTATGATAAACATGACCACTACTAAAGGCAAACTGTTGTGCTCAAATATGAGTGCCAACATTAGTCATAACGGTTACAGTACCCCCTTCCCTGGAAACCCTCTCTTCCCTTCCTGCTTTTTGCAGCAGTTAATTACACCCTCCTGTCATGTTTTAAATCAGCAATAATTATAATGGCGAGGTTTCTGTTGTTATATAACGAAGGCCTTGGCTACTTTGTCACTGCAGTATTTTCATAGTTCTATGCCGAATGCTATCGTACACACACACACACACACACACACACACACACACACACACACACACACACACACACACACACACACCGCGCCCACTTTGTGTCAGCCTTTTTCTAACTTGAGTAAACGCCAGTTGGAGATAATTATTCTTGTTTGAGGGTAAACAAAAGACCAGATCGATACCCTTTGAAATTTTGTTTTCATGTTATCAATTAAGTATATATCGACCAGTCCCGGCAGATTCTTGATGTGTCTTCGAGTGTGACTCTTTAAGGATAAGATAATTATAAAGATTTTCCATATCTTGACCATCGTTCCGTTTAAAATAGCTGTTATATTTACCCCTGAGAAGTAGTCAAAGAGAGAGAGAGAGAGAGAGAGAGAGAGAGAGAGAGAGTGTTGTTCGTCAGAGCTACAAATATTCTGCCTGCCAGGTGACACCTATATTAAAATCTACTGATCCGAGTTGTTCATGGATGGCCCCTGCCCATAGGAAATGGTGCGTGCAACTATTCATCTTTTTATTGTCTCGTCTTTTGTTTTGTTTTTTTCTTTTTTACTTCCCGAGCACACCAAGTACAGTCGCGTGCGAAGGTGTTCGGATATTTATCGTGTGTAGTTTGTCTCTTGATTTACCGTTTGTTTGTGGACATTATCGTTCCTAAAGTATGGCGGCAACGATGTAGTTATTCGCATGAGGTTGCTTGGCTTGCAGATGATGAACGATATTTTTCGGTTTTTTCAACACGTGTCGCTGCACGCTAGTAAAATTCATAGTTGGATCTGTCTGTCTCTCTCTCATATATATATATATATATATATATATATATATATATATATATATATATATATATATATATATATATATATATATACACACACACACAAGGTTTCAAATGTAAGTAATTTGGGAGTGGGGAAAGAATCTGGTTCATGTATAAAAAGTAGTTCCGGTTTGGCGCTGTGACCATTGGAGAACCTTTAATTACTTTTGTAGATTATATTGTGCAAGAGAAAGACTAGTTAAGAATCCCCGTGGATTAGACGTCTTGGTGTCAGTTGAATGGCCCTTGTTCCCATATCGAGACCCGAGGAGTGAAGTAAGTATTTGCTGTAGAGAAAAAAATTAGAAGGAAAGTAACAGCAAAATTTTTTTTGAATATTAAGAACTTTCATTTGCAGTTATATATTATATTCAAGCTGCTTTTTAGTCCATTGTCCATACTTACTTAGTGATAAATCCCATGCTTTCCTTTCCACTTTTGCTAAGCCAGTCTGTTTCTCTGTTTTTTTTATGACTGATAGTTTTTATTTTATTTTATTTATTTATTTATTTTTTTTTTGCTTCCAGTCTGTTTAATTTCCTCTCTGTCCCTATCGGGATTTCCATTTTCTCTTTAGTCTTGATGATATCTATTAGAAGGGGTAACGTTTGTTTTTCTCTCCCAGATGATATTTTCTTTCGCTGTCTCTTAAGCCCTTGATAAACTAGTCGATTTTCAAGCCAAAGCATTTTAGTGTCCGGTTTCACGGTATTTTATTTTCCTCATGCCATTGAATTGAGAATATTATAGTTTTGATTTTCCTTAGTACTCAGAACAATTATCGGTTTTTGTGTTTCTCATTTGATTACCTGTTCCCTTTTATATTCCGATTCACAGTGGCCGAATATCCTTATTCTTATTCTTCCCAAGGCTTTTGCATCATTTAATGTTGTTGTTATTGCCGTTAGGAGTAGGGGGTTTGGGTAGAGAGCCTTGGTAGTGTTCCTTCCCTTGTGTCTTATGGAGGAAGCTCAACCCCGATTCTGGCCATCTCATTCATTTTCACGATGACTATTCATTAATAAAGAAAGAAAAACACTGATATGACATTTAGAAACATTGTTGCCAAGATGAAACTCTTGCATAGCTATTCGAGACTTTTTTTCCCCAATTTTGTTACATTCCTTTCTCTATTCTCTTACCCATCTTCACCTACTTGGTAGTGTGGCATTCAAGGAACGGGTTAAAGGGGTTTTGGGTTTGTCTAGACGTTTAAAGTTGCCGAGTCAGCGAGAAATACACATTGTTTATTCCGTCCCCATCCCTCTTTCTCACTCCCTCTCCCTCTCCCTGAGCTCCATCTTGCCTCAGTGTCTCGCTGAAGTATACCTTAGTTTTACCAGACCACTGAGCTGATTAACAGCTCTCCTAGGGCTGGCCTGAAGGATTAGACTTATTTTACGTGGCTAAGAACCAATTGGTTACTTAGCAACGGGACCTACAGCTTATTGTGGAATCCGAACCACATTATAGCGAGAAATGAATTTCTATCACCAGAAATAAATTCCTCTAACTCTTCATCAGCCGGCGGCGGGAATTGAACTCCGGCCCATCGAATGACGGTCTAAAGCTCAACCGACTCGGCCAACAAAGAGCTTAGTCTCTCGCTGAATATGAGTTAAAAATGCAAAACCTGTTTACTTTAGAATGCAGATAATTAAATGCCTGGGGCCGTATTCATCTATTGTATGGACATATTCTATTGCTGGGAACGTGATTCTATTGGATTCATTTATTCTTTACCCGGTAGGATGCAATGCAATTAGTTTTCATTTTCAACTCTTTTTGTCACTTCTGTTGTCGTCGGGAAAGATTAATTAGATTTATATTATTTATGTACTGTCACGCTTAGGATAATGGTTCGTATTCACTGGTGAACCTGTTCTCATCGGGAAAGATTGATTAGATTTATCTAAGTTGTGTGCTTTGACGTTTAGGATTATGGTTGTTATTCCCACTTGAACTTTGGATAGCCTCTTCGAGTCTGCATTAACAGTTCCATGAGAATTAAAGTCTTTAGTTTTCCACTCTCTCTCTCTCTCTCTCTCTCTCTCTCTCTCTCTCTCTCTCTCTCTCTCTCGTTCCTCGTTGGGCGGGTGGGTTCCGTTCTCAGTTAGCACTCTGCTGGCTGCGAGTTCGAATCTCTGACCGGCCAACGAAGAATAAGAGCAATTTATTTCTGGTGATGGAAATTCATTTCTCGCTATAATGTGGTTCGGATTCCACAATAAGCTGTAGGTTCCGTTGCTAGGTAACCAATTAGTTCGTAGCCACGTAAAATAAGTCTAATCCTTCGGGCCAGCCCTAGGAGAGCTGTTAATCAGCTCAGTGGTCTGGTTAAAATAAGGTATACTCTCTCTCTCTCTCTCTCTCTCTCTCTCTCTCTCTCTCTCTCTCTCTCTCTCTCTCTCTCTCTCTCCTGCAAATAAAGAGGATTCTGAATAGCTTTTAGGGTATACACGAAACCTACTGTCAAGGAACTGTTTTTTTTTTCTCTCTCTCTCTTGCTGGCTTGCCTGGCGTTTTGTACCCGAGAGTTATCTCTGAGACCCATGCGTGGGACACGAAGAAGTTGGGTGTGTTATACGTGAAGCGGTAAGAAGATTACGATTTTTGAGTTTGTTCTCTGCCCATTAACTTCAGATTTTGAATTGTGTTTAGAAGTGGAGATTTGCACTGTCAAGAGAGTATTGAGGGTTAAGAGACATTATTTTGATTTGCGATAAAGATTCTTTGGAAGGGTGAGTGGTAAGTCTTTAAAAATTTTTATTCCTAATTCTCTCATCATTCCCACGTTCCTTCCTCTCCCCCCCCCTTTTTTTAGGGGGGGTGGTTGTTTCCGCAGCATTTGCGGGGAAAAAGGTAAACACCCTTCTTCCTACCTTCTTTGTAAAGGGGTAAACTAAAAAAATACACGTTTAAAGAAGTAAAGCAGTTTTTTTAAGATTATTCTTTTTACAAAGAAATATCAGTACCGGAAATATATTGTTTCCCATTAATAATTTCTACTAGGAGCGGAAATGTTTATACTGTTTATTGTAAACTTAATGTAATTTCCAACACCGCCTCTATTTACTCCCGTAAAGTTCTTTATAAAATGTGCTTGTTTGGGCTTTCTTTCCCTCGCTATGAATATGTACAAAAAAGAAAGTTTACAATAAACTCCCACTTTGGATTTTTTATAGCACTATTAATGGGGCATTGTTCTCTATAACGCTTAGCAAAGACGACACTTGTGTCTCTTGAATGTTCAGACCAGATTTTGTATCAATCAGCCATTGGGTTGAGTTTCCTGCCCTTTATGGTAATGAGCCTTCATCACGCACGACCTAGGCTCAACGCGATTGCAAAGGTCTCTCTCTCTCTCATCTTTTTCCTGTTTTTAGCGTTTCCAGGAGAAACTTTTTATGGATTCGAAATATACTTAAAGGAAACTCAAAAATTTATAATGAATTTTTAATGCATATTCGATCTTAAACCATTTGTCAGAAAGCTCACTGCCTCCTTCCGCCAAATGCTTTGTTTTTGTTAGGCACATAATAGTTTCACGTAGAGTACTATTAAGTCATTTATTTTATCAGTCGACAGTTTAGCCAGTGAAGATTGGGTGAAGCTCATTTGTATATCGAGGATAAATGTTGTTGCCCGTAATATTTATGGGTAACTCTCAAGCACGCGTTTAAGTAAAGGAAACGTTTTCTGAGTGAATTGAAATTACAACAGAGTTTGTTCTTGGATTTGGTAGGTCATGTGATTTAGCATATAACATCGCAGATCAATGACTAGATGCTTTAAAAATCTGTTATCTGTATATAGTGAATATTATACATATTTTTCTCAAGTATACGCCTTTTCCCTAGGAATGAGTGGTTTCTGATTATTCATAAATAACAGGTCAAACACTGGCAAGTTTAGTATGGAACCGGAAAACATAACTTACTTGCTCGCAGACATGTGGAGGGAGACAATCACCTAGCTGCTCAGGGTGTAGAATTTGAAGCCAAATGCCTCGTTATCTTATTTTGTTGAAAACACAGACACAAAGTATTAAGTCTTAGGGTTTTGAACGTGCCTCGTTTTGGTACGAAAGAGGAAATATACATTAGTAGTCATGCACTCTAAGGCGATACTATGCATTGCAGTAAGAATAGAATTAAGCCCGACTGCTCTCCTACCTCCTGTCGACAACTCGATGATGCGTGCCCCGTCAGGGATCATTTTTTTTTTCTTTTTTAATGGGGCGGGGAGGGGGCGGGGGCAATAACTTCTCTCATTGTTTCAGACTTCGAGAAAAGCTCCTCAGTGGAGAATATCAGCTTTACTTAATACTCGTTAAAACAAATGGCTGGTGCTCTTCATTTTTCACATCATGATGATTCGTTAACCAGTTTTCATTTTACCTTAAGGGCTCACAAAATAAAATGGTGGTCAGCAATATTAATATCAACTGAGGGTGAAGATTTTGGGAGTTTTGTTTTAGTTTTCTGTAAAAGAAAACTATTGAGATGGCTATTTGTTTGTCCGTCCGCACTTTTTCTCTCCGCCGTCAGATTTTAAAAACTACTAAGGCTTGAGGGCATCAAATTGGTAAGTCGAGCATCCACCCTCCAGTCATCAAGCATACCAAATTGCGGCTCTCTAGTCTTAGTAGTTTTTATTTCATTTAAGGTTAAAGTTAGACATGATCGTGCGTCTGGCATCGCTGTAGGTGCCAACAACAAAGGCCGCCACCGGACCGTGGCTGAAAGTTTCATACAGAAAACTCGATTGGCCCGAAAAAACTTCTGCGCATTTTTTACTTGTTTAATTAGTGGTATTAGTTCATGCATTTCAGGAAGTACATTGCTGTGAAAGCCCCTAGTTTCGTTAAAAGTCCGAAATCCCTACTATTTCAAAGCTTCAAGACAGGCATTTTCCCCGTAGGGGGGTAGTGCCGTCAGTGCACTTCATGCGGTGCACTGTAGTCATTACTTAAGGTTCTTTACAGCGTGCCTTCGGTCCCTAGTTGCAACCCCTTTCACTCCTTTTACTGTACCTCCTTTCATATTCTTTTTTCCATAGTACTTTCTACCCTCTCCTAACAATTGATTCATAGTGCAACTGCGAGGTATTCCTCCTTTTACACCTTTCAAACTTTTTATTGTCAATTTCCGTTCCAGCGCTGAATGACCTCATAGGTCGCAGTGCTTGGCCTTTGGCCAAAATTCTATATTCAATTCAATTCAATTCAGTTCAAGACACGCATTTTTATCAGGTTTTTATAAGTTGTCGTTCGAAAGTGGTAACTATTTAAAGCCTCATTTGAATACATTCTAGCAACACGACCTCTTGGTTTTTCGACAAATGTTTTGTAATATTCAGGTGTTTTGTAGAATTTTTATGCTTTTCAGAAGCTGAATCGATTTGCCAATAAGTGATTTTTTAAAATTTCTTTTTAGGACATGATTTAAGGACTGGGACCCTTGTATGTTAGAATATGCCGCAAATCAAGATCCAAACTTATTCTTAATAGTTGATATTCTGATCATGTGCGTACCCGGGCATTTATAATTTTTCAGAAATTTGCAACAACTGCACTGATTTATATTCACATGCTACTACTTCATATCGACATTTTCAATAATGAAGTGATAAGGAACGTCGAATGTTTATTATATAGAGATCCAACACCCTTGGAGTCCCCATCACTTTTGTCAGCCATGCAATTCTGAATCTTTATATGTGCCTTCATCCCCCTCTGCCAAAGAATATTAACTATGTCTTGTGAAAATACGTCCTATACGTTCCCTTGTAAACGTTTCTATTATTGGTAGTAACTAGAGAATGTCAGTAAGCAAGACTGAGATGTGCACGCGAGTGCAGTTCTGTTTTGCCAAATAGATATTATTTCTGTGCAATATTTTCAGGGCTAAAGTTTTACGTAGTTTACACATTACTTTTCCCGCCGGTGGTCCCAGCTTATTTGATCGAGTAGTTTCCGTGTTTCCTACTAACCGACTTTGCATGTAAAATAGCTTCATATATACTCGTGGTGAAAGTTATTGACTAAAAGGCAAATTCCGCTTAAAACTAAAAAAAAAAACGTACGGTTTCTAGCTAAACACTATATTGGATATTTTAATGTTTTTCAAAACATTTTATGATTAAATACGTTTCAGTGGATTTGGTATCTCTTTTTAATTTTTTTATGTTATTATATCTATGACGAATCTTGTAAAGTGAAAAATAATCTAAGGGTGAGCAGCATGCATTTCATGATTCCAGTTTCGGTGATGAGTGAGCAAGGAAGCTAGGCAATTTCTGGTGCTTTTTTGTTAGCTTAATTACAGTAATTTATTTATTGAGACTTAAATCAATTGCACTTATATTACTTTTGCACACTATCAATCAACACACAAGTACATAAGAATTTTTAGAGAGATTTCCATAGCCAAGGGAACAGTGTTGGTTACGTATATAATTTTTTATATACATTGAATAAGATGAATTCATATGATGAAGATTTGTTTTGTCTTGGGCTTCATAATTTTTCATTTAATGTTAAATATATCAAGATTATTCGTATTTCCTTTCTTAGATTAGGTTATGATTGTATGACTGTCCGTTAATGTCAAAAGTTGGTAGAATACCGTGAAATAGTTGTTACTATAATGAGTATCTTATGATAACTGGACCTTATTTTTTAGTATGTCAATTTATCCTTTTATCTGATTAAAAATGCAAATGGCAATTGAGGGGAGCAAGAAATTAGGTGTATTAGTAAAAACCTTTGTCTGAAATTACTCAGTATAGATGTTAGAGACATGGTTTTCTGAACTGTCAGTGGAAAACGCAATAATAAGTTTTCTTAGTAGAAGGGGTATGGGAGGGAAGTTTCTGCATTCGAATTTTGCGGAACAATTCTTAAACTAAACGGAAAATACGTGAAACTGTTTAATTCATTGGAGGAATTTGGTGGAACCTTAGAAGTTAGAAATAGTAGACACAACGTTTCTATATATAGGCGCTGTGGAATGAATTTCATATGCTTTGTTATAGGACAAGGTAATTTATATATATATATATATATATATATATATATATATATATATATATATATATATATATATATATATATATATATATTCTTCTTTTTCTTTTAACGTGCTTTTATTCCCATTTTTGTATGGGGTAAGCACGATGCCTTCTTTGAAGGACTTTTGATTTGGCTTTGGGGTAGACCTGTGGTCTCGATCGGCTGCCCTGCCTGACATCGCTTAGACACCGGTACGTATGTTTCATGTATCATACCAGACCCAACGCCCTTTCTTCCCAGCAGCGAGAAGTTATTGCGCGGGTATGGCGAGCGTTCGAGACGTGTGAGATGTTTGTTATGTTTTTAGAAGGTGTTGTAGTGGCTTTGTTTTGTGTGTGTATTTAGTCTGTAACATCCATTTGCTTTTTAAGCAAACCTATCCGTTGATTACATATATAATCCCGGGATGTCTACACGGATAGCAAAGTGTCTGCCTCTCTGATCAGCCGGCTTGCGGGATTGAACCCGCGCCACAGACCTCTACGAAGTCCGAAGCTGCTGCTGTAACCGACTGAGCCATCGAGGATATATATATATATATATATATATATATATATATATATATATATATATATATATATATATATATATATAATCCATATAAATTACCTTGTCCTGTGTGTATATATATATATATGTATATATATATATATATATATATATATATATATATATATATATATATATATATATATATATATAATACACACACACACACACACACACACATATATATATATATATATATATATATATATATATATATATATATATATATATATATATATATATATATATATATACGAATAAATTTCATCACATCACCGTGATTCATATACAAGCATTAAGCTACAAATGTCCTTTAATATCAATTCGCTCTACCTCGGAGATAATGTATTTTCATATATGTTGCCCGAAGAGGAATTTTTTTTAGTTGATAAGTTCGTCGTCTCGTGGGCTCAGAACCACGGAAGAACAGGAACCCAGGACTTGTTCTTCCGTGGTTTTCCTGTTCTTCCGTGGTTCGAACCCACGAGACGACGAACTTATTATCAACTAAAAAAATTCCCCTTCTATATATGAAAATATATTAATTCCGAGGTAGAGCAAATTGGATATTAAAGGACATTTGTAGCTTAATGCTTATATATATATATATATATATATATATATATATATATATATATATATATATATATATATATATATATATATATATATATATATATACATATACACATGCATATATAGTGAATTAAAAACTTATTATATATATACACATATGCATACATGTATATATATTGAATTAAAAAACTTATTGAAAAATTATTTATTGGATAGCAGTGTAGTTGAATAGTCTTGTTAGATGAAAAAGCTTATGTGGAATCTTTATCTCTCTTTCTGTTTGAATATATAGCTCTCTAATTTTACACTTTTGACACATTAACTGCGGTGTGTAAAGATAAGCGCTTAAAAGGCAAGAATCAGGTGCTTTCATAAGTACAAAGGCACATGCTCACACACACACGCACTCTTACGCAAAGGCAAACATGGACCAGTTTATACCAAAGACTTTTATAGTCTGAACTTAATATCTGTTAATGAAGGGGTTCCATTGTTCTGTATAAGAAATGAATTGCATCTACAGCATATTTTTATGTTGCACGTCAATCATGCGCACTTTATTTATAACATACAGTGCTTTTTGAAGTATTTATCTTTTAACAAGAAATTCAAAACCCCTCCAGTTGAGAGGGGTTTCTGCAGTTAGGATTCAATTGGTGAATTATACATGAACATTCCTTTAGCACTTCAACAATTTTTAACTGGGGCACTAGTAGACAGAAAGTAACAAGTAACAAATACGCCGAAGTTTCTTCGGCACAATTGAGTTTTCTGTACAGCGTATAACCAAGGCCACCGAAAACAGATCTATCTTTCGGTGGTCTCGATATAATGCTGTATGAGCTGCGGCCTGTGAAACTGTAACCACGGCCCGGTGGTAGTCTATCCTATATCGTTGCCAGAAGCACGATTATGGCTAAATTTAACCTTAAATAAAATAAAAACTACTAAGGCTATAGAGCTGGAATGTGGTATGTTTGATGATTGGAGGGTGGATGATCAACATACCAATTTGCAGCCCTCTAGCCTAAGTAGTTTTTAAGGTTTGAGGACGGACAGAAAAAGTCCTGACGGACAAACAGAACCGGCACAATAGTTTTCTTTTACAGAAAACTAAAAAAGGGGAAAGAAAAGAGAAGAGAAATTTCTAGTGTAATTAAATGCTGTTGGGGATATACAAGAGAAGCTGGAGGAAGTAGTGAAAGAATTTGAAAATATTTGCAGGAGGAGGAAGTTGAAAGTAAATGAGACCCTTGGAGAGACGTGGAGGTGTAGAAGTTAAAGGTTTCACGAATTTAAGAAAGCCGTGTGCCCTTTCACATTTAAACATATTTTCTTCGTTTGAATAATTGCATTCATGTATTGTTACTCTTTCGTTTTTCGTCGATTATGACATTTATATTTTTGATAACTTATACAATCCCTGCCATTCCCCCACTTGCCTTTTCCATTTCACGTGCTACGAAATACCTAAAATTAAAATTGAATTGCCAGAAAAGCTAATTTGCTGGGTAGTATAATGCTCTAAGATGCAGTGTTTGTGAAACTTTTTTTTTTTTTTTTTTTTTTTTTTTAGATTTTCCCCCTATACCTTTTGCATGTAGTCGTCCTTGACTGCTTTCTAAGCGTACAAATAAAAATACAGATAAGATAATTAAGCGCCTCTTCCTTGGACATTGTCTTTCTCTTGTGAACGCGAGCGAAAAATGAAATTTCTCCTTTTAAGGGCAGTGCATTCAGTTCTTGACAAATATTCATTTGATTCCATTATGTTTGAGTCTGTCTGGAGAGTCAGTTGGAGAGTAAAGAGTAAAATTTCATGAAAACGCTGAGAGATTTCTGTGCTATTCGCCTATTCTTTGAAATAGTATCCGTACTACATGTGGAGCATGAAAAGGTCTTCCAAGAAACATATTTCCGAATTCGGTTAAGGAACTGCATCGCTCGTCGAATTTCTTCTGTGACACGAATTGAATTTTATATCCCCATGTTGTTGCTATTATGTTGTTATTCTATTGTTTCGTCGCGTTATGATTTTTTTTTTTCATGGGTATCATTCAGTGGTTTTTGTCATTGCTTTAGTTCAAGAGCTGCCATTATCGTCATCACGCGTAAAACCCATCCCAGCTCAGTCTTCTTCTTGAAGTTATTTGCTAGTGAGAATTGTAAGAATGTCAGTTTGTTCCTTTGTTTTCCGCGTCATAAAGCCGAAATGTTAAATATTATTATAATTAACTTGCACTGGCCTTTCACGTTTATCTTCTGTATTATGAATAATAAATATTTTCATTTATGGTGGGGGGGGGAATTCTAATATTGCAATTTAGTGAATTGTCATTTTTAATCAACATCAACCATTATTCGCTCCGGAAGATATAAAATATTAAAACCGTTCCATTTAAGAAGTGCCTCATGGTTTGGAATTTTCTCAAGTAAAACTATATTATAACATTACAAGTTTTATTGCACTAAATTAGAAAGAAATAGGCCGTTAATTGGATTATAATTCCTTTCATGGTTCGGGAACACGAAGCGCCTGAAGTTCTCGGTCATTTGCATTGAAATGGAATTTTTTCCTTAAGCTACGCTAAAACTAAGGTTGCATTTCATCTTATGCTGTTAATTTCAACACTACTGCTTGCTAGTTATTTTGAAAGTCTGTGACAGACACACTTATCCTTTTATCGTAAGTTTATTGACGAATGTGTGAAAAATTTATTCTAGATTTTTTAATATATTATCATCATTTTCATACAGGGGAAAAACATTCCCAGTGTAGTGGTAAATTAAACTATTTTTGCTTGAAATCGTTTTTCTTTTTCTTATATTTTATTAGTATATATATATATATATATATATATATATATATATATATATATATATATATATATATATATATATGACTTTTTATCACATCACCGTGATTCATATACAATCAGTAAGCTACAAACGTCATTTAATATCCAATTCGCTCTACCTCGGAAATAATATATTTTCATAGATGTTACCGAAGGGGAATTTTTTAGTTGATAATAAGTTCGTCGTCCCGTGGGCTCGAACCAGCGAAGGACAAGAACTCAGGACTACAGTGGACGCATTTAACCCACGCGGCCACGGACGACGAAGTTATTATCAATTAAAAAATTTCCCTTTAGTTGATAAGTTCGTCGTCCCGTGGGCTCGAACTTATTATCAACTAAAAAATTCCCCTTCGGTAACATATATGAAAATATATTATTTCCGAGGTAGAGCGAATTGGATATTAAAGGACGTTTGTAACACTTATTGATTATATATATATATATATATATATATATATATATATATATATATATATATATATATATATATATATATATATATATATATATATATATATATATATATATATATATATATATATATATATATATATATATATGTGTGTGTGTGTTTGTGTGTATGTTTGTGTTTCTGCGTATGGATGTACGATCATTATACGTGCGTGCGTGATTCTCTTCGTAACTTGAAGATTTTTGCGCACTTGCAAGACCACTAAAATGTGAGCTTCAGGTATGATTATTTCATGGAAGGAATTACTCCCGTACAATGAGAAACGTCTCATCATCCCTTTCTCAGCTGTCTTATGGATTTGTTTTGATACAAATCTGAAAAAAATATTATGATGTAGTTTTTGAGTGGTGTTTTTATTGGATTTTATCTGCAGTAATTACTGCTCGCTGTTCTTAGACTACATGTTCTCTGTAACGCACATATCAAGGGCTAAACTAGTGTAAGCTGCTAAAAAAAAGAAATTATATTTCTTTAGTAGACCAAAGATGCCTTTGAACATACACAGTGTTCATGTGAACATGCTAACAATCATGGCTTTTTGGCTGATTTGGGTATCTGAAGAGTTACATATGTATTAATAGGCAAACCTTTAGATTTCTGAAACTCGAAGCCATTTGAACTTGAATAGGCAAATTATGTGGGTTAGGTTTAAAAAGGGTAATAGACTGATCACATACATTTCACTGATTTGGAATGTAGGTTATCTATCACCCATACATTCGTACTTTTTTGTATAGGCAAATTTATTTTCAGTAACTCCTTTGTGGACGTTTTGAACTGCATGCACACTGATATTGTATTCTAACTGAAAAATGCCCGTCTGAGAGACGAAGGTTAATTTTTTTTTTCTCGTCATATAGATTTTATTAATCAACAAGCCAGTGGAAGAAACGTAGAAGAGATTGGATATCAAATGGAAAGAAGTCCCAAGAAATTGTGACGCTTCTTGCTTTTTTCCAATTTTTCCCTAGACCCATCACACCGCCCCACTTAAAATAATAGTTTGTCGATTATGCGGCATTTTTGTTCTCCCTCTTATTTATTTCTATTTCTCTCTCATTATCTATTAAACCTCTATATAATTCCCTATTACTTTCTGTTACTTCTTTCAGATGGACACCATATTCCTTGGAAGCTTGGATTTCAAAGCAATGGCCTCTGTGGGGTTGTTCCTTGCGATATGAAAATGTTGGGTAAATCTGAGCAGTTACTGGAGGAGTAAAAGGATTAGTATTGTAGGTAAATAATTGTAGAGAGGACAGTGAGCACGCGGATCTTAGAGTTCAGGTACGAATAAAAAGGGGTTTCCTGAAAACTATGTATTTCATGGTTGAACACTTTGAAGTTTTGTTCATTTCGTGGGATAAAAGATGAGACAAAATTTAAAAATTCAAGATTGGGATAGGGTAAGAGGTTGTTGAAAGGAATGTCGCCAGGAAGTGGTAATAAGTGAGAGGCTCCGTTTGAATGGTGTTTGTGGAATTGATTTTTTTTTATGTATTGTGACCATGGATGTGTTTTCTTTCTGTTAATTGTTTTTGTGTATGTGGAGGGGGTGTGTAGATAAAACGTAATAAAAAATATCAATGCCTTTATTTTCCTGTGAGCGTATGTTTTCACGTATATCATGCTTCTGCGTTCATTGTGTGAATATGCATGTGATATTAATGGTAACGTGGATGCTATTCAGGAGTCTTTTATTTCCACAATGTTTCTTCATACCTTACTTAATTTTTTTATAAACTTGAATTTATGTCATAAATTATATTGTTTATTCCTCTCCTGCCTCAGTTGACACTCAGTAGCTTGACTTTCTATACACATTCCAGCTCCATCGCTACTCGACTTTTCTCTCCCAACAGTTAAATGACGCCCCTAATGACTCCAATTATTGATGCATTCATTGAGTCTCTCTCTCTCTCTCTCTCTCTCTCTCTCTCTCTCTCTCTCTCTCTCTCTCTCTCTCTCTCTCTCTCTCTGATTTATTCAAAGTAAGGATTGGGATACATCTGCATCAGCAATATTTTAGGGGTGTTACGTATGCAGTAGTTGTGATGAAATAGAACAGTTCTTCATCTAAAACAATCGGCAAAATCTGGCCGGCCCATGTACATCGTCCTATTTGCTTTATTAATACAATGCGTTAGATGATTCCAGGTTCACATGGTTGATAACATGTACACGAATTTTTACATACCTGGTAATGCTGTCGGTAAGCTATAGGATAGCAGCATACTTATACTCATTTCACGATATTTTGATGAATTAACATAAGGATTAAAGTGCAAATCCATTGTTGGTCCCATTATACATTGTATAATGAAATTATCACGTACAGAAAGTCAGCATCGCTTGTCAATTAGTAGGCTACAGTTAAATTTTAATTATCCCGCATTAGAAAAAATGACATTTATGAAAATTCAGTTTTGATTTATATTATGAAAGAACCCATTTTCCCCGCTGTTGCATTCAGAATTTCATTCACTATGGCGTTTGTTTTAATTTAACAATTTTTTTTGCTGTTTCCGAGTTTTTTGAGTGTATTAATATATATATATATATATTATATATTATATTATATATATATATATATATATATATATATATATATATATAAATATATATATATATATATATATATATATATATATATATATATATATATATATATATATATATATATATATATATATATATATATATAGTGTATATATATGTATATAGTATATTATACACACACACATATATATATATATATATATATATATATATATATATATATATATATATATATATATATATATATATATATGTGTATGTGTGTGTGTGTGTGTGTGTGTGTGTGTGTGTGTGTGTGCATAATTGTTTCTGTCAATTTATTGAGGAAAATTAGTTCTGACCATGTTTTCAATCACTCGTTTGTGTTTGTTTGTTTATGCTTTTCTTAAGTTAATATTAGTAAAATAGCTCCATTATTTTAGGGTAAAACTGATTGGTTGCTTCTCTGACCATGATCTGCGGTTACGTAATGAGAAGCCATAAATAATCAGTCACCGCGTAGGTGTTGTTTGCAGAAAATAAGTTTTGCTTTTCGCGTTCCATCAAAGTCCCTCCCCAAGTAAAAAAAAAAAAAAAAAAAAAAATGTGTCGAGGCCAATTTACATAAATCAGAAAATCATCAGCCTCCGAAAAACCGAGTGAAAAAGTAAAAAAAAAGAAAAAAAAACTGGAAAAGTGAATGAAGGCAACCGTAGTGGCGTTTGTGCCATTTTCCTGCAAGTCTCCCTTCATGATCTCATGACCCGTCAGTTGCGTCGAGTGGTGAGACGCAATTAAAAAGAATAACATCGTTAACGCTTGGAATTAATTTAGCGGACCAGTTGCTGTGCTAATGAGGGAAAAAGGCAAAGGCACGGAGAAGGATGTTTCAATGAGAATCCCCAAAGAATTAAGTTATCTCTCTCTCTCTCTCTCTCTCTCTCTCTCTCTCTCTCTCTCTCTCTCTCTCTCTCTCTCTCTCTCGCTGTTAATTCTTCTTGTTATGGACACTTTCAAGACTTTCGTTGGAAATGTTTATAGGAAAATGTCTCCATGTATATGAGAGCTGTCTCCCCAGTGTCATTCCTTAATACAGACCGTTTGTCATTTTCTTTGGCCTTTAGGGTAAACCAGTTTGTTAGTGAAGTAAATTGATCAAACTCATCGCCAAGGCTCAATTGTCTCCTTGAAGATTTCGTCTAATGAATTCCTTCCTTCCCTGGCAGATTGCAGAGGAAGTGGCATTTAGGAAGTTCTGCCTAACCTCGTAGATGTTGCACCGTTTCCTGTAGGATACATTGCAGGATGTCTAAATTAATATCCCGCAAGGGAAACTAACAGACAAAGTTCTGGCTTGCATGATGTCGTGCTGTTATATATCCTTGTGAGATCTCTCTTGACGTGTAAACAGGTGGGAGACTTCATCCATAATAATAAAGTCCCGGGTGGCAGTAGGGGAGGCATGGCACAGCCACCCTTCCCCTGCAAACTGGTTTGTCCGCCCAGGGTGGAGGCGGGGTAGGTAGGGGAACGGGAGAGTAGGGGAGACATGAACCATCCACCTTCCTCCCGCAAACCTGTTTGTCCGCTCCGGGTGTGGGCAGGGTAGATAGTGGATCGAGAGGGAAGGGACATGACACACACACACCCTCCTCCTACAAACATGTTTGTCCGCCCCGGATGGTAGTGGAGTAGGTAGGGGATCGGGAGGGTGGTTGATACATAACACAACCACCCTCCTGCCCCGCGCAGCGTGGCGCGTCCCATCAAGTTCGTTTAACAATAATTCCTTGATTAGTGTGACCCCTCTCTTGTGTTATTTCCGAAAAAGAAATCGAATTAGTTTTTCTGGAGAGCGTCGCATTTTACAGCGACAGAGGATTAATGTTTTGGGGTTTTCCTAGTTTCTGTTCAAATTCTCGTATTATGTCAAGAAAAAGAAATAGGGCAATGCGATGATGCTTATTTTTGTTTTAATAAAGACTCAGTGTAAGGGTTTCTGGTACATATCTTGGTCATTTCTTCCCTGCACTATAATGCCTCTTGGAATACAATAAAAAAGTTACAATGTTTGTTAAACTCAGTATCTTTAAATTTACTCTGAAGAGAATCCCCTATTATAACAGAAATTCGTTTGAATATTAGGTAGGCTGTTTTTGTTCAAGAGGTTAAGAGGAGTGTTCCAGGTGTTTAAAAGTTTCAAAGTAAGGATAAAAGAGCTTCGTCTGAATTATTCTTAGGCACACAGGTGGCATTCATTAAGGACAGGATCAAAAGTACGTCTAAATAAAATTAATTTTGATCTCTCGTTACAGCCCGAGATATGCTCATAGAAGAGTGGCCCATATCTTGGTCATTTCTTCCTTGCACTATAAGGACTCTTGGAATACATTAAAAAAAGTTACAATGTTTGTTAAACTCAGTATCTTTGAATTTACTCTGAACAGAATCCCCGATTATAACACAAATTCGTTTGAATATTAGGTAGCCAAATCAAAGCCCTTCAAAAGAAGGCATCGTGCTTACCCCATATGAAAAATGGGAAAAAAGCGCGTTAAACGAAGAAGAAGAAGAATTAGATAGGGTTATTGTTTTTGTTCAAGGAGTTAAGAGGGGGTGTTCCAGGTGTTAAAGGTTTCAGAGTAAGGATAAAAGAGCTTTATAACAACATTCGTCTGAATTATTTTTAACCACACAGGTGGCATTCATTAAGGACAGGATCAAAAGTACGTCTAAATAAAATTAATTTTGATCTCTCGTTACGGCCCGAGATATGCTCAGAGAAGAGTGGCCCAGTTTCCTGGAAGAATTCCATCCTATTTTTTATGGTGTTCCTGTGAAATGGAGGAAACTTTCTCTGTCGCAGTTGCCAAGGGCGTCAGTTTCTGCTACACTTTGCCTTTTTTTCAACTGTTTTCATTACCGGGCTTAGATGGAGGATAAATTGTAAAGTGAGGTTAGTTCTGAAAGTTATGAAATAAAGAATAAGGATTTGTGTATTATTATTCATTTATTTGGCTTTTCTATTACGTAGCGTTTAAAATGTTTCAAGTAACGATAGAATTGCTGTTGAGTAATGGTCAGGAGTCTACGTCTGTTAATGACTAAGTATTTGAATGCAGTTTTATGTTATTGGCCTTTTTGTATATCATGGGCATTCAGGATCTGTCTAAATTCTAAACGATCCTAAATTTATCAACATTTGGTAATTTTTATTTATACCAAGCTCATTACTGATCCAGACACAAGACGTATAGTTGGTGACTAATTTCAAGATCTATGTTGTGTCTTATTGCTTATACATGGCAAGATTATAATTTAAGTTTTTTAGAACTAAGACGCTTATAGTTTTTTTTTTTTTAACTTCCGTTTAGGCTTCATAAAATTAGTTATTTATGTGAGGTGAAATAGTATTGATTACGAAAATAATACCTTACAGAAGTGACTGACTGAATTCTGAGGTCTAGATTTTATATTGATCGTGTAGCCCCTATTGATATCCATCAGTGACTTTGTAGTGCTTTGGATAATGCTAATTAATTTTTTCTTGCCAGGTAAACATCATTTCATTCAGGGACATAAATAACAACATTTAATGCTAAACTAGACTAATTCGAAAGAATTCGTTATACCTCATCTCATAGTAATTATACATCTTTAATAAAAAAAAAGTGGCACTAATAAAAAAAGGAGCACTAGGAAACGATCAGTCACTAATTAATAAACTGTCAAACAACCTCATTTTTAAAAAACTGAGAGTCATGTAGCATTTTATGTAGCATCCGTTTACTTCAGACAGAAGTAAATCTAATAAATCCTGTCAGTACACTAGAAACATAAATGTCCTTGCATGAGAAAACTGTTACAATACTTAGACATGTCAATTTTGTTACATATACATATAATGTATATAGGTACGCGTATGTATATATATATATATATATATATATATATATATATATATATATATATATATATATATATATATATATATATATATATATATATGTATATATATATATATACACATACAGTATATATGTATATATATACATATATATATATACATGTATGTATGCATATATATATACATATACATATACAGTATATACGTACATACATACTTACATACATATATATACATACTTACATAGAGCGGGACAAGAAAAGTCTGTTTCGAGTAACTAACCAAACAAACAACTTAGGTCTCATAGTGACAAAAGTTTAGACTAAACCGGTGGCCCATGATTGGTCCGCTGTACTTGGAAATTTTGATTAATAAAAAATAAGGAATTAAGAACTATAAGTGCTTAGCATTGTCTGCATTTTGTGCATCAACTTGGAGTAATACATATGGAATAAATAAAGTACTTTATATACCTGTCTCCCGTCATCACATCCGTCAGACAAACACGTTTAAAACCAGTAGATAAAACACTAATTCATGGAGGTATAAAGAAGGAACTTTTATGGTATATAATTCAAGGACTAACAACGATTAGCATGAGAGAAACAGGATTATGAAATTTGCACAAAAATAACTCGAGCCTCATGGATGTACTGTATATCAGGTCCTTAGTGGTAGAAACGTCATGGTCATCGCAAAAACTAAAAAAAGAAATAGCCGGCCGATCCCCTTAAATCATGGTACGGATTACAAATAATTCACACCAAGACTTAAGATCTAGAGTGAAATACTCAGTTTAACGATAGTGACGTTAAAGATCCAAGTTCTGTACTTCAAGAGGCTTTAAGTTCGTTTACAGCTCCCTTAATACAAAAGAAAACGGCCGTCATTTCCCATAATTCCCCGCGGACAGCATCATTCGCAATTTCGCTTATCAACAACGTGATCTTGTCGTGTTCTTGCTGAAGTGTCGAGTGTAACCCTTAGAATTCTACTATTTCAATCGAGCATCGCAGTTTACTTCATTTAAACAGCCCATGAAAGACAAAGCTGAAGATAAAATTAGTACGAGAAACTTAAAAAAAAATAAATGGACAGGTGAAAGGTTCAACTAAACTCGGCAGATTTAGAATAGGCTGCTCAGTAGACTTTCTGTCTTCTACAAACAGCAGAATGGATTTGGTCATTATTTACTTTATATCGTATTGCTTTTTTTTATTATTGATGTTTTATCATATCAGAGATTGTGTGCTGTTTAACTGATAGGTATAACAGGATACTGGGAATGGTTACTGATAGCCGTCATGATGAACGTTTCAATATTTTAAAGTCATATCTGATTGTAGGCTATTGGATTAGTTGTGTTGCCAGCTAGATTTTTATTCTAAGAACCGTATGTTGTTAATAATGGTTTTTCGTGTAAATATTACATGTTTTCCCGGATATCAGCCTTTGTTAATTGGTAGATATTTCTCATTTGGATATTATCTTACACAGCCTTACGTGAACACTGCACGTATTTCATAAGTAAGCTCGTTTGTGTATCATTGACATATTCTTGGAATTTTAGTGTAACATGCTGCCATTTCTGCGAAGTCTTTTGTGCAACCCCTTTTAGGATCGTCGAGTTTTTTAATGTTGTTTTACGTTCATGCCATTAATTTCCTTTTTAAATTATTATTATTTGCTCTTAAGTGGTATGTGAGTTATTTTCTCCCTCGACTAATGAACGTCATTTTAGTTTGCTGTATCGTCCTCCTTAGAGATCATTTAAAGTCATATCATGTTTTTGTTCAGGTATGAAAGGCAGTAAAATAGCGAAAAAGTCCAGACTGAGAAAATTAAGAAGCAAATGGGCTGGCATTTAGACATTTTTATAACTTCCTAGGTCAATTCCGTAGGTTACAATGTCTAAATTTGAGGATTAAAATGGTTTTTGCATCATTTCCGGACGTTGTGAAATTTCGTCAATTTACCGGAAAATGATGAATATTCAGACGAGATTATTATAACAACTTTTGAATCATGGAAACTCAATAGAGTTTGGTTGAGCAGCAGAGGGTATTCGATGTTTAATAGATTTTTTGGTATTACTTTCCGTGCTTCTAAAGAATGCTAATTTCAGAGGCTGCATGTGAATTTCAAAACTTGGTATTGTAAGCTCTGTGTTATTACTTAGCTCCCCCAAAACATCCCTCCCCAGACCAGTTCCCAGAAGCATCGAAGAAACAAAGGAACACAGCAACTTTAATTTGGCAAGTTATATTGTAAATGTATGGTTATTTAAAGAAAAGAGTGTGCCCGAACGTTTGATTATAAATAAAATAAAAGCTTCCATTATACTCAACCAAAGAGATGTCAAAACCATTTTAAAAGATAAAATGTTTAAGCTTTTCACAAAGAATTTTTGTAATATTGAGAGCAATGTACTCTAAATGTAAATGTATGTATTTCCAGATTGGATGTAATCTTTCATAAATAAATTATAGAATAAAAACTTAAAGAAAAAAAAGTTACAAGTCAGATTGTAGTTAATAATTATATTGCGTTATTAGTACTTAGCCTGTGCCGTATCTTGAACAACTCAGAATTACTATTATCGTGATGATTCGCTTACATCTGATATTTTGCCAGAATTTTCCGTGTATTGGTTGCATTTGAACAAATTCTCATCTTGAATTTCGTGTCTTCTTTGTTGAAAGTCTCTTAGCCTTTGACTTACTTGCCCTGATTTCCTCGGAAATAAGTCTGAAGCAAAGGCGAAAGTTGTTCTTTGAGTGATTTCATCCTACTTAAATAAAAAATTGAAACATCCGAATATTCTATTTTCCGTATTACATTTTTTTTCTCATTCTTCCTCAGATATACGCTATACGTGTTAGGTTTCAGTAAGACGGGATGGTTTAGACTGTAGATTCTTTAGCTTCCATAGTACCACAAGCTTTCAAAGACATACAGTCTTCTTCATCAGGTACGAGTGCACTAAGGAGGTTATAGCTGCAGATTTTGGTTGGGAAGACCAGCATCTCAAGCTGTAAACTCCTTAGTGGATCGATACCTGATCATACAGATTTCATAGCAACTCTTAACTGGAACTTACCGTTGATTCTTGATTTCAGTAGCAACTCTTACCTGGAACTTACTGTTGATTCTTGATTTCATTAGCAACTCTTACCTGGAACTTACCGTTGATTCTTGATTTCATTAGGAACTCTTACCTGGAACTTACCGTTAATTCTTGATTTCATTAGCAACTCTTACCTGGAACTTACCGTTGATTCTTGATTTCATTAGCAACTCTTACCTGGAACTTACCGTTGATTCTTGATTTCATTAGCAACTCTTACCTGGAACTTACCGTTGATTCTTCATTTCATTAGCAACTCTTACCTGGAACTTACCGTTGATTCTTGATTTTTTTAGCAACTCTTACCTGGAACTTACTGTTGAGTCTTGATTTCATTAGCAACTCTTACCTGGAACTTACCGTTGATTCTTGATTTCAGTAGCAACTCTTACCTGGAACTAACTCTTTGATTCTTGATTTCATTAGCAACTCTTACCTGGAACTTACCTTACCTGTTGATTCTTGATTTCATTAGCAACTCTTTCCTAGAACTTACTGTTGATTCTTGATTTCATTAGGAACTCTTACCTGGAACTTACCGTTGATTCTTGATTTCATTAACAATTTCATTAGCTCTTACCTGGAACTTACCGTTGATTCTTGATTTCATAAACAACTCTTACCTGGAACTAACCGTTGATTCTGATTTCATTACTTGATTTCATTAATCTTACCTGGAACTTACCGTTGATTCTTGATTTCATTAGCAACTCTTACCTTGATTCTTGATTTCATTAGCAACTCTTACCTAACTTACCGTTGATTCTGATTCTTGATTTCATTAGCAACTCTTACCTGGAACTTACCATTGATTCTTGATTTCATTAGCAACTCTTACCTGGAACTTTGATTCTTGATTTCTGTTTACCGTTGATTCTTGATTTACCTGGAACTTGATTTCTTTAGCAACTCTTACCTGGAACTAACCATTGATTCTTGATTTCATTAGCAACTCTTACCTGGAACCTTTGATTCTTGATTTCTTGATTTTACCTGGAACTTACCGTTGATTCTTGATTTCATTAACTCTTACCTGGAACTAACCGTTGATTCTTGAAGTAACTCTTACCTGGAACTTACCGTTGATTCTTGATTTCATTAGCAACTCTTACCTGGAACTAACCATTGATTCTTGATTTCATTAGCAACTCTTACCTGGAACTTACCATTGAACTTACTCTTTGAATCTTGATTCTTGATTTCATTAGCAACTCTTACCTGGAACTTACCGTTGAATCTTGATTTCATTTCAACAAATCTTACCTGGAACTTACTGTTGATTCTTGATTTCATTAACAACTCTTACCTGGAACTTACCATTGACTCTTGATTTCATTAGCAAACTCTTACATTTCATTATCTTACACCGCTGATTCTTGATTTCATTAGCAACTCTTACCTGGAACTTACCGTTGATTCTTGATTTCATTAGCAACTCTTACCTGGAACTTACCGTTGATTCTTGATTTCATTAGCAACTCTTACCTGGAACTTACCGTTGATTCTTGATTTCATTAGCAACTCTTACCTGGAACTTACCGTTGATTCTTCATTTCATTAGCAACTCTTACCTGGAACTTACAGTTGATTCTTGATTTTTTTAGCAACTCTTACCTGGAACTTACTGTTGAGTCTTGATTTCATTAGCAACTCTTACCTAGAACTTACCGTTGATTCTTGATTTCAGTAGCAACTCTTACCTGGAACTAACGGTTGATTCTTGATTTCATTAGCAACTCTTACCTGGAACTTACCGTTGATTCTTGATTTCATTAGCAACTCTTTCCTAGAACTTACTGTTGAATCTTGATTTCATTAGCAACTCTTACCTGGAACTTACTGTTGAATCTTGATTTCATAAACAACTTTTACCTGGAACTTACCGTTGGCTCTTGATTTCATAAACAACTCTTACCTGGAACTTACCGTTGACTCTTGATTTCATTAGCAACTCTTACATGGAATTTACATTGATTCTTGATTTCATTAGCAACTCTTACCTGGAACCTACCGTTGATTCTTGATTTCATTAGCAACTCTTACATGGAATTTACATTGATTCTTGATTTCATTAGGAACTCTTACCTGGAACTTACCGTTGATTCTTGATTTCATTAGCAACTCTTACCTGGAACTTACCGTTGATTCTTGATTTCATAAACAACTTTTACCTGGAACTTACCGTTAATTCTTGATTTCGTTAGCAACTCTTACCAGGAACTTACCAGTGATTCTTGATTTCATTAGCAACTCTTACCTGGAACTTACCAATGATTCTTGATTTCATTAGGAACTCTTACCTGGAACTTACTGTTGATTCTTGATTTCATTAGCAACTCTTACCCGGAACTAACCGTTGATTCGTGATTTCACTAGCAACTCTTACCTGGACCTTACCATTGATTCTTGATTTCATTAGCAACTCTTACCTGGAAGTAACCGTTGATTCTTGATTTCATTAGCAACTCTTACCTGGAACTAACCGTTGATTCTTGATTTCATTAGCAACTCTTTCCTAGAACTTACCGTTGAATCTTGAGTTCATTAGCAACTCTCACCTGGAACTTACCGTTGAATCTTGATTTCATAAACAACTCTTACCAGGAACTTACTGTTGGCTCTTGATTTCATAAACAAATCTTACTTGGAACTTACTATTGACTCTTGATTTCATTAGCAACTCTTACATGGAATTTACATTGATTCTTGATTTCATTAGCAACTCTTACCTGGAACTTACCGTTGATTCTTGATTTCATTAGCAACTCTTACCTGGAACTTACAGTTGATTCTTGATTTCATTAGCAACTCTTACTTGGAACTTACCGTTGATTCTTGATTTCATTAACAACTCTTACCTGGAACTTACAGTTGATTCTTGATTTCAGTAGCAACTCTTACTGGAACTTACCGTTGATTCTTGATTTTATTAGCAACTCTTACCTGGAACTTACCATTGATTCTTGATTTCATTAGGAACTCTTACCTGGAACTTACCGTTGATTCATGATTTCATTAACAACTCTTACCTGGAACTTACCGTTGATTCTTGATTTCATTAGCAGCTCTTTCCTAGAACTTACTGTTGAATCTTGATTTCATTAGCAACTCTTACCTGGAACTTGCCTTTGAATCTTGATTTCATAAACAACTCTTACCTGGAACTTACCGTTGGCTCTTGATTTCATAAACAACTCTTACCTGGAACTTACCGTTGACTCTTGATTTCATTAGCAACTCTTACCTGGAACTTACCGTTGATTCTTGATTTCATTAGCAACTCTTACCTGGAACCTACTGTTGATTCTTGATTTCATTAGCAACTCTTACCTGGAACTTACCGTTGATTCTTGATTTCATTAGGAACTCTTACCTGGAACTTACCGTTGATTCTTGATTTCATTAGGAACTCTTACCTGGAACTTACCGTTGATTCTTGATTTCATTAGCAACTTTTACATGGAACTTACCGTTTATTCTTGATTTCATTAACAACTCTTAACTGGAACTTACCGCTGAATCTTGATTTCATTGGCAACTCTTACCTGGAACTTATCGTTGATTCTTGAAGACTGGATGCGAGTCCCTTCGTTTTCTAGTAAGATTTAACTAGTATGAATTTTTGTAGATTTACCTATGGCAAGCCAGCATAAACGAAAGAAATTTATCATTAACAAAACCAAACAGGATCATTAATGTAATTACAAGTGAAGGTGAAAATGGATCTTTTAAATAGAACATAAGCTTTACCTTTTAATGGTATGTATATATATATATATATATATATATATATATATATATATATATATATATATATATATATATATATATATATATTTATATATATATTATATATATATATATATATATATATATATATATATATATATATATATATATATATATATATATATATATATATGTATATATATATATATATATATATATATATATATATATATATATATATATATATATATATATATACATATACACACATAAAGCGAGAAATAAGAGCGAGAACAGAGAACTTTGGTGTGATGTGCACTGGTATTTAAAATGCAGAATTTTGGGCGTTCCGGTGACTTGACTTCTGGTATAACAAATGAAAAATGTCCTTATTCACCTCTGCAACAAATTAACAGGCAGAGTGACTGCTGCTGAATTAAGGTGTGACAATTGCTGGTGTTTCAAGTGTATTCTTTCCCTGATGATGCTTTTGCATCTCTGCTGCCTGGGCAAAGAAACTAAATGATGATTTGAATACATCGTAGTTGGTGATCTTTTGATCATTCTCATTGGAGGAGCAAGAACCCTGGATGCCTGAATCCTTCACGTTAAGCTTAGTGGCGATAAATTCTTTGAGCAACTTCCCAGAGATTATTAGCGTGTGGGAGTCATCAGCTCATAGTTAAAATTTGCTTTTAGCTTGCTGCACATTTGAGTAGCCTACTAAACAGATCTAGAGGAGTCTGATCTGTTTTTGTCTTAATATTTCAGGCAATGATGGCTCTTCTTCTTCTTCTTCTTCCTCTTCTTCTTCTTCTTCTTCTTCTTCTTCTTCTTCTTCTTCTTCTTCTTCTTCTTCTATTGCTGTTGACATGCATTTTATGTAAAGACCTTTAATTGTAAACAAACAGAGGGTAGTAATACATTCATTTAAAATTTCTTTAAATTATACCTTAGTTGGGGATGTAAACTTTCTTTTACTATAATGTCTCCCTTCGCAGCTTGCAATGCCGTACTAAGAAACCTTGTTAATATATAATTACTTGACCAATTATCCAGTAAAACAGGGGATATACCTTAATAGCAAAGTCTTACAGGCTGTGGGAACTGTAAGAAACGGCGATGAATACAGAACAGAGTAACTAGATTTTATGGCAACAAAGTGGTAATTTACTTGCCTTATTTCTTGCACGCTATCATGGCTTCGTAAAACGTGTTAAATTGGAGAGGGGAGCCCTGAAAGTTTCTCTGCCCTTTTAGAGTTTATGCATCTATGAGAGCCTTAAAATGCATGCTTCCTCTATGTACTTATCATGGTCAGTTAAGATTCATAATCTTTGCGAACTGAACGACGTAAAGAAAATAAGATTATGGAGGTTTATATTCATAGTTGGGGACCTTTTCTGCGTTATAGCTATCGTGCATGGCGTTATGTGGCGCTACCATTCGTGATTATTGATTGGATAAAATGATCAAATGCCTCGCCTAGGCTTTCAGGGTCTTGAAAGCCATAAAGCTAACAACGTCAGTCGAAGGCTGGCACGATTTGAGTACGCGGTTTTGATTGTGTAGGAAGTTAAGTGAAAACTGATGGATAACAGGTTGCAGCATGAACATAACTCCGAATCCAAACTATAGTTCATCTCGGGTGATGAATTTAAGGTATTGACTTCTGCGTGGCTGATATAGGCTGCACATTATTATAATTGTATTTATTTTTTTTTTAAATAAATCAATTTTTTCTTGTCATAGCGTGTCTCTCTCTCTCTCTCTCTCTCTCTCTCTCTCTCTCTCTCTCTCTCTCTCCATGTCTGTGAAGCAAAAGATTGGTGCTTTTCCTTTACCTCAATACCCGTTTTGTTTGAGGCAACCCTCTATTTCATTTAAAATAATCTTATTGCAGGTTTTCCGGCCCTTAATTGAAAACCCTACGATAAAAGAACAAATGAGAGAATTAGAAAACATGACGTTATTGCGTCTGATTTATATAGATGCAATATCATGTATTTACTGAAAGGGCTTAGTTTTTCTTATGTGGAACATGCCTAGTTGCCTTATTACCTTCACCACAGAGGGCATGGTTTTGCTTTGGTGTGTCTGTTAGTCTGTCTATGGGGAGGATGGAGCAAAAAACTTGTATGTTAATTTCTAAATAAATGTTACCAATGGCGGGCCTCAAGACTGGAAAAATAATAACGTTTTGGGAGAGATAGAAATGTAACTCTGGGGAAAGGGACGTATTTCGGCACGGTTTGCTGTCTTCGCGGATATTTGCGGCCTTGCTCTTGCTAACTATTATAGTTTATTTCTTTGCAGTCAGAATTACATTTAAGATGTCTTGAATTATTTTCCGTGTTGGACAATCCAAAGACATGATATGTATAGTTTTCATATCAGTTCTTGATGAATAAGAACTTATTTGGGAATGCTTCGAGTGCTTTTATTTTTTTCTATAATTGGAAGTGTTACAAAATGCTTGGTGCAAGTTCGGTGAACTTTCCAGGAACGCGATGTAATATAAATGATCATTCCAGGGAGAGTGACGCCTGATTGGAGAAATTGGGTTGTCAGATAGGAAACTTCAGACTGATTGATGGTTTATCCAACTGGCGTTGCGACCTAAAAAGTCATCGATATGGAAACTTGAGTGAGATTATCTTATAAGGCAATCACAAGATTAAAGTAGGCATTCTTACAGATACAGCTCTCTCTCTCTCTCTCTCTCTCTCTCTCTCTCTCTCTCTCTCTCTCTCTCTCTCTTCTGCACTGCAGGAAATTAGAACGGTGAGCAAAGAGACCTTTTTTCTCTCCTTATCTGTGGGAATATTTCAGGGAATTTTCTTGAATTACACTTCATAAATTGCATTATAGTAGAATTGAGTACCAGTTTTAATTATACATGATAGCTTAGCTACCTTTATCACTAATGATTTAACTAAAATCATGTGGGTTATTTATCGCTGTAAACGCCCTGTCATCCAAGTTTCCTCACCGCTGCTCGCTGCTCATTTCCATCTTGGCAAGACGCACGAGCCTTGAATAAATAATGCTTCTCGGTGCTTCTCTGCCGTCGCCAGCACGACCACCTTATGTCTTCGGCCTCCTTTTCCTGGCTATTCTCCTTCTTCCTTCACCCTGTACTCCCCGGCACCTACACGTTGGCATGATCATATTAGGGAAATTGTAGCAAGAGGCAATTTATGGGTGTGCCAGAATGCCCACCAGCACACTGAGTGAGAAGCTTGGATTGTTTATGCAAATCCCCTCTGGTGTTAAGTTGTTCTTTCAGGCGGGACTCCTCTGTGTATATGCTGGAAGTGTAAATGTTGTTATCTTTAGATTTTCTGGTAATTAAATGCTTAGGGCGTTACTTCTGTGTTATATTTTTCCATTGGGGATGGAGGGGAGGTACAATGTCTGTTGTATATTTTTCCATTGGGGATGGGGGGGGAGGTACAATGTCTGTTGTAGGAGGACATAGACGAGAAATTGAATTTGCCGTTATATATGATTTATTCTATCGTATTATAGCACCAAACGCATGTAGATTTAATTTAGTATTCCATCATGTTTCGGAGTTCCGGACAGGTATTTAGAGGGGAAAATTTAGTTTTTCAACAACTGTACTGAGATATTTTAAATTTATCTTATTTTCGTAAGTTTCAAATACGCTCCTGTTATGGCATGGTTCGATTTATCGTTGCCTTTGCAATTTTGTTTTCACGTTAATTGTAAAATTTTGTAATTTCTTATAGTTTTTTATCTTCATTGTATGTAATGGAAATGCCTGTATTCATTTTCTGGTTAGCCTTCAATTTTAGCTTGCTCGTGTGTTTCGTTAAAGTTTTCCTCTCTGTTTCTGTCAGTACTGTATATATATATATATATATATATATATATATATATATATATATATATATATATATATATATATATATATATATATGTGTGTATATATATATATATATATATATATATATATATATATATATATATATATATATATATATATGTGTGTGTGTGTGTGTATGTATATATATGTATACACACACACACACATATATATATACATACATATATATATATATATATATATATATATATATATATATATATATATATATATATATTAGAAATATTCAACACACTCTTTACACGTATGGAAGAAAATAAATTTCTGACTCATGTGATTCAGAAATTTATATATATATATATATATATATATATATATATATATATATATATATATATATATATATATATATATATATATATATATATATATATATATATATATATATATATGTATGTATGTGTGTGTGTGTGTATGTATATGCATGCCGGTGGCACATCGTTTTATGGAGAGATACGACTTTTATACTATAGAGATATATAACCATTATTTCAACTGTCTTCTTCCTTAACATCATCACATAAGCAAATGACATGAAAATGTATATGAATTTTACATTTACACACCTTCAGTAAAACCTGATGGCAGAGAAAATTTTTAAAGAGCTGTTTCAGTTACTGTTCCCTCCTATCGAGTTGTTGCTGACCCTCAAATAATTATCATGAAAATTGGACAAGAGCATATGTATGTGCACCTGTGCTTTCCAAAGCGAATAAATTGCATTCTGTCCATGCACGCACAGGAAGTTTAAACAAGTTAAAGAAGCAAACAACTGATGATCTGTGGTGGCGGTTTCTCTTTTCATTGTTTGTCGTCGTTTCAAAGAAACTCAGTGGATTATCCGGATGTTCTCATCCAATTAGTGAAAGGGACAGATAAGTCTTTGACCTCGTCCGCTTCGGATTTTGTCTCGTCATGGATTATGGGGATTTTATGGCTTAAATTTTAAGCTGGATGTATCTTTTCTCTCTTGAATTTTATTATTTCGAGTCTGGAATTAAGATATATGCGTGTTATCTATCACTCCTTTTCATGATGAATTTGGAACGTTAAATATTGAATTACTATTTTAGAACTGTGTAGTTCACGTGCTGCAACTGTAACGCTCTCTTCTTAGAATGAATTTTGCTAGGGTGGGTGTATGTCCTCTTTCCATTAACTGATGTTCATTACATATCATTTTAATTATGTATTTTTAGTAGTTTTTGAACATTCTTTAATGAAGAATTATAAGTAAGAGGTTAAACCCACCATAAAATGTAATGTTGATATTGCATGACGAATACTTTTCAGCGTTCGCAGTTGTTTTTCATATAATGTTAACGACTCTTATTATTATTGTTAATATTTATCGTACTAGTCGCATTAATAATAGCTGCCTTCATTTGAGGTAACTGCTTCATCGAGACCAAATGTATGTCATATTTACATGTGTTTTGCCTCAGAGGATGTCTGTGTAATAATGATCATCATTCAGCGTTTTTATATCAGAATTCCACTTCCGGAGTTGGTGGTCTCATTTTGCTTTAAACATCTGCTTCGAGTCAGGCCTATATTCCCTACAGGTGGTAAACCCGACGGGTGCTCTTTCTTAGTGATTTCATAGTCATTCCCACTAATTCGCTTCCTGCCTCTTCGATGTGTCCCATTTCTGTAAATGATGCTCCTCCCTCCATCTCTGTCATTAAGGTCTTGGTCTGTTGTCCATCTTTTGGACATTGCGTCTCTCTGTTGCTTATTTATGTGTTACCAAGTTTCTCCCAAGGCACCCCAGTCAAGAATGTAGCCACATTGTTATCACAGTTCCTCAGGTTCTCCTCCATTTTCTCTCAAGTACCCAAGTCTCCGCTGCTTACAGTCTTGTCTTGTATTTTACGTCATCTTTGAATAAACATGTCGACGTTTATTAACGAAAAAAATTTGGAGATTATATAGTGGGCTGGACTTTTATCCTCCAAGAATGCCTGATATATTTTTTTTCCAACATTAAGCCCTGTCTCCCAATGATGGGTGGTTCCAGAGGAAAAAAGAACTTTTGGTTATTATACACACACACACACACACACACACACATATATATATATATATATATATATATATATATATATATATATATATTATTTATTTATTTATATATATATATATATATATATATATATATATATATATATATATATATATATATACATATATATATATATATATATATATATATATATATATATATATATATATATATATATATATATATATATATATATATATAGTATATATTTTTATATGAACAAACCCTTGTAATACTCACAGAACTGTTTGTAATGTTACATCCATCAGGAATGGTATATGAACTGCTATCTAAAAGAAAAAGAACTCATTATACAGCTGCAGAATAAGTGTGATATAAATCCGACCACCCTTTAGTCCTCATTGCAAGGACGTGGACGCCACTAGCAAAGAAATGTATATTTCAAAATAAAAAAATAAACAAGCGATTAGGATGAAAAATCCGTTCGTAAGTAACGGTTTTTGAAAATTTTTGAGTTTATCGTGTAACTAATGACACGTCAATCGCGTCTCGAATTTCGATCCATTTCTCTTGCATCAAACTCTTGCTTGAATTATACTCCGGCCAAATTGTACAGTTCATTTCGACCCAGGGAATAGTAAAGGTTTGCTTGTGAAGTCAGTTTAGACCAATTGTAGTAACCTCCTTAAGGGTTTCTTCTCTTCCTTCTTACATTTGGAGTGTTTCCACTGCAGATGGCGAAGAAAATCTGAGACCCGTAAGAACATGGGATTTAGGGACAAAGTCGGATCTAAACCATAAAGCCTCTCCAGAATTACGGGTTTTGTATACCTTGGCTTCCTCTCCCCTTCTTTCTTACATGTTTTTGCCGAGTTTTATGACCTTCCTGCCTCTGTCATCTCTGCTCACGGAATTATTTTTAATTTTTAATCCCTTTTTTGTTTCATAACAACTCTCTGCTTCATCTGCTTATACTTTGTTATTTCTCCTCGTCTTTCAGTTCTGATTTATTTTTGCGCCTCCTTTTATTTCTGTGTCACGCTTGAGAGAGAGAGAGAGAGAGAGAGAGAGAGAGAGAGAGAGAGAGAGAGAGAGAGAGAGACCTCGTCACTAATTTTGTTAATGGCATTTCTATACTTTTAAATATTAGCCCACAGCTAGCCAATTATTGTCGAATTCACTATACCTTAGAAATTACTTATATTCGGAGGGAATTACATATGATAAATGTACATCCCCTGACATGGACTTAAAACCTATGCCTTTGAGGGTTAGTACAAGGAGTACTCAACCATCTAGTGGGATTTAGAGATGACTTACACTCTTGAATAAAGTCTAAATTCCTGTACCTAGAATCCAACACGAACCCATCTCAGGCATAGTTGCTTAGTAGTAAGAGTGTAACAATGTGATATACACACGCACACACACATATATACATATATATATATATATATATATATATATATATATATATATATATATATATATATATATATATATATATATATGTGTGTGTGTGTGTGTGTGTGTGTATTATGTATAAAGATATATATATATATATATATATATATATATATATATATATATATATATATATATATATATATATATATATATATATGTGGAAAAGGAAAATAATTTTTTTAGAAAACTTATTTTCGAATCACTGTGTTTATTCACTTTCTTATCTGCAGTACACAGTTGTCATTATAAATTCCGATACTTATGATTGACTGTATTTATCACAATTTGAATCTTGTCTGCTACTTGAACGATGATCGTTTTAATGAATGGTTTAATTACTATTATTATTACGTTAGAATTATGAAAGACTGCATATATAGGTTTTAATATATTTACCAACCTTCCTTCATTTCTAGCCTCACAGATTATGCTTGGCTGTTGTTCAAGGCGCCTCACCTTTCGAGGTCCCTGGAACTTTTCTCCTTCAGGCGGGGGCAGCCGCCGGGGAACTTCTCAGGTGGGGTAAGCTACATCTGTCGCGCTCCATGAAATGTGGATTATTGTAGTTATTTATTGTGTAACTCGGTTTGCTGTAAATATCGATTAAAATTCATCTATTTTATTTCTATTAAAAAGTAAAAGGGTTCTCTTTGGCTCTTTTTCTTTTCATCGTTCTCTCCGTTATTTTTATTTTTATTCCTGCGTCCGCTCTAAGAGCATAAACCCATTCTTCCAATATTTTCAGACGAAAAATTGTTTTCCCTTTATTTTCCCCTTCCCAGATGTCTGCCTTTATTCCCTTTAGGTCTTTTTTTCTGAACCTTAACCTTTCTTCGTGGATAATTTACCTTCATCACGAGTTAAATACTTGTGCCAAGGTTATTGGCAGTATTCGTAATTAAAACCTACAATCAAGTGAATGTATGATTGTAGATTTGGTTCGATATTTAATTAGTCACGGGCAGACTGTTTTTATCTTTAATTGAGTAACGGACATCTTATATCCGATGGGTCAAATACCCGGCTTAATTATGGCAATAAATTTCTGGAAATGTTGTCCTTCCCTTCTGTATTATGAGGAGATGAAATTGCCATATCGAACCTCTAATCGATTTGTGTATTCACCCTTGTTTACGTTGTCTTGGATTGAAGGGTATGGAATGTACGTATGTTTGGATTTTTGAACCGAAGAGAGAGAGAGAGAGAGAGAGAGAGAGAGAGAGAGAGAGAGAGAGAGACTAGGTAGATAAAGAAAGAGCGAAAGATCAGGAGAGTCGAGGATGTGGAAGGGTTTTCAAGCGACCTCTTAAGAGGAAAGTCATATCTGTGGCAAAGGAGAAGCAATTTGTCTCAATGCAATTTTAGCCTTTTCTCTCCCTCCAGACAACCAGCTTATTTTTATCATTTTGTCCTTATCATCCATGTCCCAGTCTATTGCCTGGGTTAAGGCTGTTGTTTCGTACACATCTTGCTTTTTATTTTTTTTTATTTTTTACTGTATGTTTGTTGCTTCCCATATCTTATATTTTTATATTTTGAAATATTTTTTTTTTATTTTTGTAAATTTTGAATAAATTTCACAGCTTTTTTTATGAAGAAAAATTATAAATTTTACAGCTACGTTCATTATTGTTAACATTGTTGTGTATTTTAAGTGAAGGTCACTCCTCTGGTATTTATAAAAGAAATAATTCTTGACAGTGTGTTTGGGTGACTACACTAATCCCGTCCTCGTAGTTGTGGAGGCGTTGTTGGTGCCCTTGATATTATTATTGCCATTTACTTCCGGCTATTATTGTCATCTCCCAGTTACCTTACACAAGACACTGCCTCACCAGCCTGACTCTTTTTTAGAGTCACCGCTCTCTAGCGGCTTACTTTAGGTTATTGGCTCTTGTCACCCCACTGAGGATGTCCCTCCTGACGAAAGTATTTAGGTTATCGATCCCTGCCAGTGTCGTCTGTATCGCCTCTTCCTTTCTCTATGTCTCACCGAATGTCATCCAGGTCATCTGTTATCTCCGTCTCCAGTTGAGGTTGCCGTTTCCCATAACCGTTTGAGTGTCTCTCAAACCTACTCGAAAATAAAAATACAGTAAATGTAATTCTAATAGCCACAATGCCCACTTAACTTCTTGTGGCTATTAGAATTACATATGTGTCTGGTAAAAGTGACCAGTAGATTGTACATATATATTTCAGCCTAAAAAGCAATAAAAAACGATTGCCCACTTGGCTACGATGGTGAGGATGGGTCTATTCCAGCTCTAATAAATATATCTGAAAACGACAGGTATATGTATGTACGAGAGGTAATAGACTTTTATCCTTCTCGTGGTCAGGTCGGCAACGCGACCTCCTTGTGATATCGGTAACGAGGGTTCGTTTCCCGCGACCGGCCATCACATTCTCTTCAGTTTCTTCCGTTTGGATCTACCGGCTTCGTAGTTACAAGCATATCCAAAAAAGCGCGAAGAATTCGAGAAGTTAAGAGGGCATTGTGGCTATTAGAATTACATATGTGTCTGGTAAAAGTGACCAGTAGATTCTACATATATAGTAAATCTCTCTCTCTCTCTCTCTGACACACACACACATACTTAACCCTTTGATTTCGGTTGTAACGTATACGACGCATTTAATAAACTGGCCCGGAACACTGTTGTGTCGTATACGAGCACCGGTAATTTCCTTTTATGTGAAGGACTGATGATTGAAATACTGGCCTCTTTTTCTTGATATGGTAACAGTCTGTCAGTTGCCATACGGTGAATTCATATAAATTCACGTGTTTCCCTAAAATTCATTAGTCTTCATCAAGATGTCACAGGAGGAGGGGTCAAAGGTACGACATCCTCGAGTTGACCGCCGGCAGATCGAGAGAAGAGCTCGACGAGGATAACTATTTTATAGACCTTCTCGACTCATTTTCTGGATATGAAAATGAATCGGATTTAGAAGGAAATGAAATGGATAATTATGGTCCTGGTACAAGAGACAGTGATGAAATATCAACCGACAGTGAAAATGACGAAAATCTGCCGCCTACAAATGAAAGCCAAGGTGTCAAAAGAAGGCGGAGACAGCGAAGTGACCCAGGTGATGAGTGGGAGTGGCTGCCTGCAATTTCCAGCCCAGAGATTTCATATTTGACAGCAGTGGCAGTGGCATTACGTCGAAATGTAATGTGAATGAAAATTCAAAGGAAGTAGACTATTTTTTGAATTTTTCGACAACGAATTTATGGGGCTGATTGCTGAAGAGACAAACCGTTATCAGAGATTCCTTGTTGATACGCTAGAGATGCAGTGCCAAAGTATTTGCGAAAATTTGCTCAGGTTACTGTGGAGGAAATGATACGGTTCCTTTGTGTGATTATGATCATGTCGCATATAAGTAAACATCGCATCGTAGATTACTGGACTACGCTTGAGACATTCGAGACAAAAGGAGTGAGAAGGCTGATGGCAAGGGACAGATTTCTTCAAATTCTACGGGTTCTACATTTCGTTGATAATTCACAGGAAACAAGCCCAGATAATAAACTAAAAAAATTAAACCCGTGCTCGACAGTGTGCGTAGAAAATTCCGGGAAAAATTTCAACCTTTCCAGGATTTATGCATAGATGAAAGTTTAATGTTATGGAAGGGAAGGCTAAGTTTCAAGCAGTACATTCCAGATAAAAGAAGTCGATTTGGAGTGAAAATATTTGAACTTTGTGATGCCAAAACGGATTATATTGTCGATTTTATAATCTATACTGGAAAAGATACAGAGATATTGGTAGATGAGGATCTAGGGGTATCTGGTTCTGTGGTAAAACATTTATGGCCTCGCATCTCGGAAAACATCACATCCTGTATTTCGATAATTGGTATTGCAGCCCAAAACTGCTCAAGTATTTGGGCGACAACGAAACAGGAGCATGTGGAACAGTCCGGAAAAAATAGGAAATTTATGCCTAAATTTCCTGATGTGAACAAATCTGAGATTTCGTCTCAAAACTGCAATGGAATATTAGGTTTAAAATGGCAGGATAACAGGACAGTGTATATGTTATCTTCAGTACATGAAAATATAATGGTAGACTGTGAAAAAAAGGTGTCGACCAGGGGAATTTGTGCAAAACCTGCATGCGTTGTTGACTATAATAAGAAAATGCGGATTGTGGACAAGAACGACATGCTTATTAGTTCTGTGAAGTGTATCCGTAAAACCACGAGATGGTACATAAAACTATTTTTCCGTCTGCTTGATATGATACTAGTAAACTGTCATCACTTGCATGGATTTGTTACTGGCAAGAAAGGGTCATATTTACAGTTTTCTAAGTCAGTCGTTCTGCAGTTGATTGAAAGGTACCCTCCAGCACCTAACAAGATAATTACCCGCACCGTAATAACGCAGCCAAGGCGGCTAACAGAAAGACACTTTCCTGATCCAGTTCCCTCAACAGAAAAAACAACTGCGACCTAGACTAAGATGTCGTGTGTGCTCGCATACATCCCAGTAGGCCCAAGAAAGGCCAGCAGACATATTTCATGTGTAAAGACTGCAATGTAGGACTATGTGTCGCTCCTTGTTTCAGAGAATACCACACACTTCTGAATTACTAGAATTCTGTCGTAAAAGTTTTGTCAAGATTATTATGTTCAGCTTATTAAATATTCAGATTCATAACCATTTGTTATTCACATTGTTTGATTTCATTCAACTTATGTCATAAAAGCTTCTTCCAATCATATTGAGTCTTATGTGTTTATACATTTTCTGATTTTGTTTTTTTATCTACAGCAAAAAGATTTTGTAAAAATAAATGTTGAAATTCATCCGTATTATAATTTTCTTCATCAAATTATGGCTTTAGTCTTTAGTGAGAGAGAGAGAGAGAGAGAGAGAGAGAGAGAGAGAGAGAGAGAGAGAGAGAGAGAGAGAGAGAGAGTAAATTACTATTTTGCGTTTAATGTTCCTTTTCTGTCCTTTGAAGACTGGATATCATAAAATATAAAATGAGTCGGATGTAATGTAAATCTGATAATCATGGTATTGATGATTTATGATATATGAGAATAATAATAACAATATAATAACCGTTACCATGAGATTAATGAATATAGACAATGTTGTTATTATTATTATTATTATTATTATTATTATTATTATTATTCAGAAGATGAACCCTATCCATATGAAACAAGCCCACAGGGGTAACTAACTTGAAATTCAAGCATCCTAAGAAAATGGTGTTCATTCGAGTGAAATAACAGAAGGTGGTAGGAAATACAGAAAGAGGAGATCAGTTATTAGAAAACAGATGTACTAACAATAAATAAATAAAAATGTAAACAAAGTATTAAATACAAGATGTATTGCATAAGGGTAGTAATGCATTACATTCACTTGAACTTTTGAAGTTCCGTTTGCAACACATCCTCAGTAAAGAGGCTGTTCCACAGTCGTAAGGCGTGAGGAATAAAGGTCCCCTGGAACTGAAAAGTTCGAAGGCGAGGTACATTTACTGCACATTGATGCTGCTGTTCAGCGAATCTGGTTGCTCTCGACAGCAACAGGATCAGGGATCAACTGAGAATGTGAAAGATATGTCAAAATACAACTTATGAAAAGTGACAAACAAGAGACCATCCGTCTATAGTCCAAGGCATAGCTGCCAAAGAAACCTTCCACCTCGAACCACTCTAAAAGATATAAATCTCTGGCAGAAGCAGACATCTGCCGGAGAACAGTATCCTAGTAAAGGAAGGACAAATTACCTAAAAATGTTGCACTGATTTAATCACTCATGTAAGTATATGAGGACTTAAGAACAATACCCAACTTTCATGCGGCATTTGCTGACATTTTCATTAGATGTTTCTCAAAAATAAGATGTAAGTAAACAGGTACCACTAGAATAGTTGAAGGAAAAGAAAATATCTGTAGAAAATTATAACAGAATAAAATTATCTACAAAACCCTACAACTTCCCGAATATTGGTTCAAAAACAATTGAACAAATTCCAAAATGTTAGTGATTAAATATATATATATATATATATATATATATATATATATATATATATA
>NC_089752.1:42295224-42325224 GCF_040412425.1 Macrobrachium rosenbergii | reverse complement strand
TGAAGGAACAAATAAAGAAGAGATGGGGTCGAGCATTATTGGTGAGGTTTTCCTTTAGGCTATGAATAATCCTGGGTAGGGTGAGTACTATATTGCCCCTGCAGCCGTTATTTGTGGGGACAATGACTAATCGCTTTATAGACTAAGGGCTGTTTCTTTTTGCCCGCACGTGGCTGATTACCATTCGTAATATGGAGACAAGGTTTGAATAAAAGGTGAATGGGGAATAGATAACGAACATAAAAACCCTGCGGAAATTTTAGACTACAGAAAATTGTTAGGGTGTCTAATAGTCTTTTCAATTACCTACATCGTTAGGCCAAAAATAACAAAAAGAATTCCCCACTTGTAGACTGCAAATATATAACCTGCTAGAATAATCTTTACAGGTAAAGGAGAGGCTCAGGGAAACAATTATACGTCTCCTTTTATCTTTTTAACCTGAATTTATATAAATTATTTACTTTATATGGCACACAAAGATAGTATCATTTTTCTCAGTGTAGATTTATTATTTGGCAGCAGCTGTACTAACCAAGAAAAATAAATACCTGCCATTCTTACCGTTTATATGCTCTCTCTCTCTCTCTCTAATCTCTCTCTCTCTCTCTCTCTCTCTCTCTCTCTCTCTCTCTCTCTCTCTCTCTCTCATAAACACTTTCCTGGTAAAACGGCATTCCCAGTATTATAGAAGTGTCGGAGATATTTTTTTCTGAATAGCAGTCATAAAATAATAGTGTAACACAGATAATGAACATCTAAAAATATGTATTCTACTTGAATAGATAAAATTCCTATCTATTTGCAAGAATGTACAATAAGATATTAGAAGTTATTCCATATTCTGAAATATAAAAATACGAATGACATAAACTAGTAAATATATTAAATCACCCACAGTCCACATAATTTTATAAGTCTGGCGTATGCCTGAATGGTAAAACCAAAGTAGGACCAATGCCAACGCTAGTCTCTTATACAAGAGCTCACACAGTGTTGATAAATCTGAATTTCTAGATTGCGTATCCCTTGTCAGCTGGGTGCTTGATCATTGCTAAAAATATTACCCAGAAATGTGGTTAATATTGCAACCAATATTGTGATTGTGTCTACTTACTCTCCAATGTTATTGATGTACAATTAGAAGGAATAAATCATAGGTAAAAATTTTTATTCTGTCATCTCTCTCTCTCTCTCTCTCTCTCTCTCTCTCAGCTCTCTCTCTCTCTCTCTTTTTTTTGTCCAGCTAGTGGAATAGTAAGCGGAACCATAAAAATGATGAACATTCTTTATGATTAGTTTTCTGACGAATATACAAATAATTTTTAACTATAATACACAACTGTGATGTAGCTGCCCTTTACGGATTCAAACAGAATTAGAGAAAATGACAAAAAAAAAGAAGACTGTCATCCTCAATCAGTGCAGTGCTTATACCTCTGGCAACACTAAACCCCGATATATAGTACTTATCCAATGTTTATTTATTTGTGTTGTTACATTAATTGCATAATATCTATATCACGGATCGCTACTATCACAGTATTATCATATAAATAAAACAGGTTAATTTGCAGCAAAACAACAAATACAAACGCTATTACAATGATTGTTTACGATTTCGTGCGTCTGGTAGCATGCTACGGTGACTACCGTCCTGAAAACCCTCCGGATTGTGGTAAGTGTGAGGTCTCATCTCGGCCGTAATCAAAGGGCTAATGAAAATGAAAATAATTAATAATTTCCCATATTTTGGTAATCATAGAATCAACTAAAAACGATTATTAAATAAAATTATCTAAAAATGAAAAAAATCCGTAGAGTGGGTCTGCCCAGACCCAACTTGCACCAGATAGGGTTAAGAGACTGGCCAGTCTTGGAGGCCTTTGGGCCTCATCCTTGAAGTTCTTGGGCCCTCTCCAGGCCTGCTTCCCAGCCTGGCAGGATACCTGCCTTCCTCCGAGGAAGCAGCCTCTGGGTCGGACCCTTCCTTCAAGGCTGCCCTCAAGAGACTGGCCAGCCTTGGAGGACTTTGGGTCTCATCCTTGAAGTTCTTGGGCCCTCTCCAGGCCTGCTTCCCCAGCCTGGCAGGATACCTGCCTTCCTCCGAGGAAGCAGCCTCTGGTCGGACCCTTCCTTCAAGGCTGCCCTTAAGAGACTGGCCATCCTTGGAGGACTTTGGGCCTCATCCTTGAAGTTCTTGGGCCCTCTCCAGGCCTGCTTCCCAGCCTGGCAGGATACCTGCCTTCCTCCGAGGAAGCAGCCTCTGGGTCGGACCCATCCCTTCAAGGCTGCCCACCATCCCCTTCAAGGCTGCCCTCAAGAGACTGGCCAGCCTTGGAGGACTTTGAGTCTCATCCTTGAAGTTCTTGGTCCCTCTCCAGGCCCGCTTCCCCAGCCTGGCAGGATACCTGCCTTCCTCCGAGGAAGCAACCTCTGGGTCAGACCCTTCCCTTCAAGGCTGTCCTCAAGAGACTGGCCAGCCTAGGAGGACTTTGAGCCTCATCCTTGAAGTTCTTGGACCCTCTCCAGGCCTGCTTCCCAGCCTGGCAGGATACCTGCCTTCCTCCGAGGAAGCAGCCTCTGGGTCGGACCCTTCCCTTCAAGGCTGCCCTCAAGAGACTGGCCATCCTTGGAGGACTTTGGGTCTCATCCTGAAGTTCTTGGGCCCTCTCCAGGCCCGCTTCCCCAGCCTGGCAGGATACCTGCCTTCCTCCGAGGAAGCAGCCTCTGGGTCAGACCCTTCCCTTCAAGGCTGCCCTTAAGAGACTGGCCATCCTTGGAGGACTTTGGTCCTCATCCTGAAGTTCTTGGGCCCTCTCCAGGTCTGCTTCCCCAGCCTGGCAGGATACCTGCCTTCCTCCGAGGAAGCAGCCTCTGGTCGGACCCTTCCCTTCAAGGCTGCCCTCAAGAGACTGGCCATCCTTGAGGACTTTGGGTCTCATCCTTGAAGTTCTTGGGCCCTCTCCAGGCCCGCTTCCCCAGCCTGGCAGGATACCTGCCTTCCTCCGAGGAAGCAGCCTCTGGGTCAGACCCCTTCCCTTCAAGGCTGCCCTCAAGAGACTGGCCATCCTTGGAGGACTTTGGGCCTCATCCTTGAAGTTCTTGGGCCCTCTCCAGGCCTGCTTCCCCAGCCTGGCAGGATACCTGCCTTCCTCCGAGGAAGCAGCCTCTGGGTCGGACCCATCCCTTCAAGGCTGCCCACCCATCCCTTCAAGGCTGCCCTCAAGAGACTGGCCAGCCTTGGAGGACTTTGGGTCTCATCCTTGAAGTTCTTGGTCCTCTCCAGGCCCGCTTCCCCAGCCTGGCAGGATACCTGCCTTCCTCCGAGGAAGCAACCTCTGGGTCAGACCCTTCCCTTCAAGGCTGTCCTTTCAGAGACTGGCCAGCCTAGGAGGACTTTGGGCCTCATCCTGAAGTTCTTGGACCCTCTCCAGGCCTGCTTCCCCAGCCTGGCAGGATACCTGCCTTCCTCCGAGGAAGCAACCTCTGGGTCGGACCCTTCCCTTCAAGGCTGCCCTCAAGAGACTGGCCATCCTTGGAGGACTTTGGGTCTCATCCTTGAAGTTCTTGGGCCCTCTCCAGGCCCGCTTCCCAGCCTGGCAGGATACCTGCCTTCCTCCGAGGAAGCAGCCTCTGGGTCAGACCCTTCCCTTCAAGGCTGCCCTTAAGAGACTGGCCATCCTTGGATGACTTTGGTCCTCATCCTTGAAGTTCTTGGGCCCCTCTCCAGGCCTGCTTCCCCAGCCTGGCAGGATACCTGCCTTCCTCCGAGGAAGCAGCCTCTGGTCGGACCCTTCCCTTCAAGGCTGCCCTCAAGAGACTGGCCATCCTTGAGGACTTTGGGTCTCATCCTGAAGTTCTTGGGCCCTCTCCAGGCCCGCTTCCCAGCCTGGCAGGATACCTGCCTTCCTCCGAGGAAGCAGCCTCTGGGTCAGACCCTTCTCTTCAAGGCTGCCCTTAAGAGACTGGCCATCCTTGGAGGACTTTGGTCCTCATCCTGAAGTTCTTGGGCCCTCTCCAGGCCTGCTTCCCCAGCCTGGCAGGATACCTGCCTTCTTCCGAGGAAGCAGCCTCTGGGTCGGACCCTTCCCTTCAAGGCTGCCCTCAAGAGACTGGCCATCCTTGGAGGACTTTGGGCCTCATCCTGAAGTTCTTGTGCCCTCTCCAGGCCTGCTTCCCTGGCAGCCTGGCAGGATACCTGCCTTCCTCCGAGGAAGCAGCCTCTGGGTCAGACCCTTCCCTTCAAGGCTGCCCTCAAGAGACTGGCCAGCCTAGGAGGACTTTGGGCCTCATCCTTGAAGTTCTTGGGCCCTCTCCAGGCCTGCTTCCCAGCCTGACAGGATACCTGCCTTCCTCCGAGGAAGCAGCCTCTGGTTGGACCCTTCCCTTCAAGGCTGCCCTCAAAAGACTGGCAAGCCTTGTAGGCTTTTGGGGCCAATCCTTAAAGGGCTTGGGCCCTTTCCATGGGAAGGGTCAGACCCATAGGCTGCTTCCTTGGAGGAAGGAAGGGCCTCTGGTCGGACCCTTCCCCTCACCAATACTCTTTGCTTTCTCTTACCCTACTTTTCAAAACTGACACTTTCTGTCTCCGAAGGCTTCCAGACGATTTGAAGCATCTCGGAGATTGTTCTGGACACTTTGAAGCTCGGCGCATGCGCGAATGGCATTTCTCTCGTCCTTCCAGGAGCCGGAGACTGAAGGATTCCAAAATGTCTTCAAGGAAAATCTCGAAGGTTTTAGATCATTTCAACATCGCGATAACCATTACTTGGAGTTCTTTTTCTGGCACATAAACAGCTTCTTTGCTTTAAGGAGTCGTCTTCTTTAAACTTATGAGATTCCTCTTACTGACGATATTGATCATCCCTTCGATTCTTCCTTGCTTCTCCGAAAAGTAATTCTGTGAATCCAAAATCTTTGAAGTAGTTTCTAACACCTCAGGTTATCTACTTTTTCTTCGTCAGCATTCTTCAGTATACCTCCACGCCGATGTCGTCTCTTTTTGTTCCTTCTCTTTCTTATTTCGAGCGAAGAACTGCTCCAAGCGGTAATTTTGGGCATCCAAAATCCCCTCTCAATCAGCTTAGAAAACACCTCAAGTTCTCTACCTTTTATTTCGTATAAATTCTTCAGTTCCTCCGTTCCACTGTCTTCCTCTCTTCTTGATTATTTCCTTCCTTATTTCGAATGAAGAGCTTGCGTCCGTGAGTGACAATACGACTGTAGAGGTGCCGAATAATCGCAGAAGGCGGAACCTCGACTTCAGTAGTCCATATTTTCAGCAGTAAACAATTACAGACTGAAGCTATCTGCCATTCTCGTGATGTACTTTTCCCTCTTGAAAATCTCTTTTAGTTGATCTGCTTCGTCATCCAGTTCATTTTAACCATAAACTTCGCCTTCTTTGCTCACATGCTGTCTCTGAAGGCTTCAAGACGTCTTCCTGGAGGATCCCTGAGATGGCCACTGTAGTCCTTGGTGTCAGTGCACCTATTGAGTGATGGCGCTATACGCATGAGCGGAAAGAATTCTAAAACGACTGCAGGAAAAACACGAAGATATTACGGCGCCAGGCGACAATGATTCTTTCTTGCAGCAGAAGGTATGAAATTTTCTTGAAAGCTTTATTGCCACGAAAACATCAATATTTAAAAAAAAAAAGAAATTAAAAATTTAGTGAAAATCATCATCGTATCCTTTTCTCTCGTCGCCGGGAGAAATATATATATATATATATATATATATATATATATATATATATATATATATATATATATATATATATATATATATATATATATATATATATATATATATATTATATATATATATATATATATTTATTTATTTATATATATATATATATATATATATATATATATATATATATATATATATATATTATATATATATATATATATATATATATATATATATATATATATATATATATATATATATATATATATATATATATATATATATATATATATATATATATATATATATATATATATATATATATATATATATATATTTATTTATATATATATATATATATATATATATATATATATATATATATATATATATATATATATATATATATATATATATATATATATATATATATATATATATATATATATATATATATATATATATATATATATATATATTTATATATATATATATATATATATATATATATATATATATATATATATATATATATATATATATATATATATATATATATATATATATGTATATATATATATATATATATATATATATATATATATTTATATATATATTATATATATATATATATATATATATATATATATATATATATATATATATATATATATATATTTATATATATATATATATATATATATATATATATATATATATGTATATATACATACACATATATATATATATAAATATATACAGTATATATGTATATATATATTATATACATGTATGTATATATATATATATACATGTATGTATATATATATATATATATATATATATATATATATATATATATGTTTATATACATACACATACATATATATATAAATATATACAGTATATATGTATATATATATTATATACATGTATGTATATATATTATATACATGTATGTATATATATATATATATATATATATATATATATATATATATATATATATATATATATATATATATATATATATATATATATATATATATATATGTATATATATATATATATATATATCTACATATATTTATATATCTATATATATGTATATATATCCATATAGATAGATAGATAGATAGATATATCTCCTCCCGACGACGAGGGAAAAGGATACGATGATGATGATTTTCTCTACATTTACATTTATTTCTTTAAAAAAAATGCTATTTTCGTGGCAATAAAGCTTTCTAGAAAATTTCACCCCGGGGAGGACAAGATCAACTTGGAAATTATTATTATAGATAGATACATATACATAAATATATGTATATATAAGTATATATACATATATTTTATATATATATATATATATGTGTGTGTGTGTGTGTGTGTGTGTGTGTGTGTGTGTGTGTGTGTGTGTGTGTGTGTGTGTATACACTAGTTTGTGCGTCTGTGTGCGTTAATTTTTCCCAATAGTTAAAAATAAGGTGGTCTCAAGAATTTCTGTTTCCTGAAATGGTCATCACTAGCGCCCAGTAATCCAGTCAGCTTCAAGAGAAAAGTGACCTTTTTTGTTTTAACAAGGCTTCTCCATTGCCATTGATCACCTTATTAAGGGGGAGAGAGAGAGAGAGAGAGATGGCTGCCTCCAGCAAGGAATGATTAAGTTTTTTCGCATAGCAGAGTAAGTTATAAATATATAGTTTTTTATGGTACCAGCATCAAATTATAACAGTAGATTTTTTTGAAGGATACAGAGTAGTTTAAATCGCTTGTCTTATTTAAAGAAAAATTCTTCTTCGGAAAAGAAATAATTTTTAGATTCTTCAAGAACACTATTAAAGACGCACGGAAAACTTTTCCAATATTCCTGGAAAACCTGTCTACCATATACTTTGGAGGCTTGTATTTCAAGTCAATGGTCCCTGTATGCTTGTCCCGTATGAATTGGATTCATATTCTAAAAAAAAAAAAAAAATAATAGTAATAAAAAAAATACTCATAGTAGCATGAGTCTTAAAATGAAGAAGCAAATCCACAGTTGTATATTTATCTTTAAATATATGTACATATACATAACTGTGGAATTGCTTCTCCAATAATAATAATAATAATAATAATAATAATAATAATAATAATAATAATAATAATAATAATAATAATAATAATAATATTACAAATTAAGCAAACTTTTTACTGATGAAGATGCAATTTTTAATAATTTTAGTAGAACATTTTTTAAACAACTTTTTAGAGCTGGCCGTGCTGGACACGACCTTTTGCCTTCAGTTTGTATAAACAAACTGAAGGGATGGCCATGGGATCACCACTTGGTCCAATTTTTGCTAACATCTTCATGTGCTCCTGGAGGAGCGCATAATAGAAGAATGTCCCATTAGGTTCCGCCTCTATTTTATCGAAGATATGTTGACGACACGTTCTCCCTATTTCGTCATGAATGTCATGCAGAGTCCTTTCTGGAGTTCGTCATCCGACAACATCCAAACATAAGGTTCGCTATGGAGAAGGAGGTAAATAACAAACTCCCTTCCTTGATCTTATTATTTCCAGAGGTGACTCAGGTTTTTACACAGGTGTGTATAGAAAAAATACATTTACTGGTTTGGGAATGAATTTTTATAGTTCGTGTTTCTTTCATTTGAAACTGAACTCTATTTTAACCCTCCTCCATAGGGCTTACACCCACTCGTCAAACTGGAAGAGTTTCCACGATGAGATATCCTTTTTAGTGAAATATTTCAATAATAATTGTTTTCCATCACGACTTTTTCAGATCCCTAAATAAACTGCTACTACAGAAAATGACTCCGGCAACACCTGAATCGACTGTGCCGAAACTAAAGATGTATGCAAGTTTCCCTTTCGTGCATGATGATACTTTTAGGAGAAAATGCACAGCCATTATTCAAAAGAGTTTTCCAGCTTTAAACCTGAAAATCATCCCGAAAAATCCCTTTACAATAGGGTCTCTGTTCAGAGTCAAAGACCGGCTCAGTCCTCTGTTTTCGTCCAGCGTTGTTTACAAGTACACTTGCCCGGGATGTGATCACGGGATATACATATGTGGGATGCACGAGGAGGCTGTTGAAGGTCCGCATAGATTCCCACAGGGGCATAAGTCATAGAACAGGTAGCAGGTTATCTAATCCTGAGCAATCAAATATACGAAATCATTCAAAATTATGTAAAACTTATATTGACAGCAAGGATTTTTCCATCCTAGGCCGAGTGCAGAACAACAACGACTTAACCATCCTAGAATCCATAATTATCAGGAAGACTGTGCCGTCGTTAAATACTCAATCGTCCTCAGTGAAATTGTTTATAGCCTAGTTTGGGCAACTGGTTTTCCTCACTCTGTTTGTACTTATTTATGTTAGTCTTGTTCTTTCTTTCATATAGGTAGGTTGTTTTAAGATTTTAGTGAACTCCTTTTACTCATTATTGACTTGTCTTGGAATGAGGTGTTTTGTTTTAAATATTTTTACTACATAAAGAGCTGTTGCCATTGCATTAATTTGTTATTGATGTTCGCAAATTATATTATATTTTATAGCCTTGAAAATGCGACTTGGAATTCGTCATGAAACGTCGGCATTGAAAATAAACTGTAGATGATGAGGATGCCTTTCCCTGCTTCCTTCGTGATGTATATATATATATATATATATATATATATATATATATATATATATATATATATATATATATATATATATATATATATATATATATTACTAAAGGACCTCATTCAAACTGCATGGTATCTATAGATACCATCCAGTTTGAATGAGGTCCTTTTAGTAATTTAGTTAATGCACAGAACAATTGTGTATTTGATAAAGTTAATATATACGTATGTATACATATATGTGTGTGTTAGTGTGTGTATTAACAGATAGTTAGACACAGAGATAGATGCATAGATAGAAAGATATATATATATATATATATATATATATATATATATATATATATATATATATATATATATATATATACATATAAATACATATATATATATATATATATATATATATATATATATATATATATATATATATATATACATATATATATATATATACATATATATATACATATATACATATATGCATATATATAGTAGGGAGTACGGATAGGAAGAACAGTCAGCTCATCATTGATATATTTATTAATAGGTGCGCTTCTGGGATCACCCATATCCCATCTTTTCTGGCTAAAAAGATACAAAAACACTAATTAAAACTGACAACAGAGCTTACAAAATTAAAATGCTTTAAAGATTGAAAATGACAATGACAAAACAAGAAATAGATTACCTTCAGTAGTAAAGTCCAGAGGATGAAAACTGAATAAGAGTAAACAAGGTTAGCAAGTAAACAAGAAAGGCGGGGGCGGGGTTACTATAGTACGACCGTTTTAGGAAGAGACTTTGCCCTCTTAAACTGACCATTAACCTTCTGACTTCAAGCTCTCATTGTTTGCGCCTGTTATCAAGCACGTGTACTATAATAGAAAGTTCTGAATGAAGTTTTGTTGTCCCACTTAAATTTTAGATAAAAAAAAAAAAAATTCAATATATGAAAATGATAGATGCAAGAAATTTGGAAACCTAGATGTGCTTTCATTTTCAGTTTTGTTTATTTGGATGCTGTACTGAGCAATGTTCTTGAGTTACGTCATCTCACTATAGTTTTTTATTACTGTTCCTTTGCTGTTATCGAAGTCATATAATTGTGATATAGTTTTGAGGTTTTGAATTGTTTTCTTTCGTGTATGCCGTGATCCGTCTTTACCTCCTTGCTGTATCAAGGTTGAATTTTCACTGTGCACCTATAAAATAGCTCATAATAAATATTCTTTAAATATTGTTACACCCATATATATATATATATATATATATATATATATATATATATATATATATATATATATATATATATATATATTTCAATTTATTTCAATTTCAGTGTTCAAAGCAGGATATCACACAACAATATGGGAAAGATATTTCTGCAATAAAAAACAGATTTATTTACAATCAGTGTTCAACAGTATGAGGGAAAGCATTACAATCGAAGTATGAAGAAGAATCCTCGTCAGAGGATGCTACATCGATAACAAAAGAATCTATATATTTATCAATGCAAACATCTCTTGAAGCGTCATCTCTTTTTATATCTTCGGCATGTCTCACATCATTAGCCCAGTTGTCAGAAGATATGGATTCAATTGCTTCTTTGACCAAAGGAAGCAGGTCTGATTTTTTAAAATGATTCTTCTTTGCCACGTATGATTTCACCTGCGCCCATATCAGTTCTGTTGCATTATACTGGCAGTGATATGGAGGCAGCCTAACCACTATGTCCATGATCTCTTGCCAGTCTGTCAATCACGTAATCATTTTCTTTACATGAATGTCTTTGCAACTTTACTAATTTTTTATTAGCCAGTCTTTAACTTCATCCTTTTTGGCAGACATTGTCGGAGGTTTATTAATTCGAACTGAATGATAAGAAGCGTTATCCAACACTATGATGGCAGATGGCCCTATATTGGGAAGAAGCTGGGTTTTAAACCATTTTTCAAACACTGCAGAATTCATCTGAATTTCTAGATTGCGTATCCCTTGTCAGCTGGGTGCTAGATCATTGATAAAAATATTACCCAGAAATGTGGTTAATATTGCAACCAATATTGTGATTGTGTCTACTTACTCTCCAATGTTATTGATGTACAATTAGAAGGAATAAATCATAGGTAAAAATTTTTATTCTGTCACGTCTCTCTCTCTCTCTCTCTCTCTCTCTCTCTCTCTCTCTCTTTTGCCAGCTAGTGGAATAGTAAGCGGAACCATAAAAATGATGAACATTCTTTATGATTAGTTTTCTGACGAATATACAAATAATTTTTAACTATAATACACAACTGTGATGTAGCTGTCCTTTACGGATTCAAACAGAATTAGAGAAAATGACAAAAAAAAAAAAAAAAAAAAAGACTGTCATCCTCAATCAGTGCAGTGCTTATACCTCTGGCAACACTAAACCCAGATATATAGTACTTATCCTATGTTTATTTATTTGTGTTGTTACATTAATTGCATAATATCTATATCACGGATCGCTACTATCACAATATTATCATATAAATAAAACAGGTTAATTTGCAGCAAAACAACAAATACAAACGCTATTACAATGATTGTTTACGATTTCGTGCGTCTGGTAGCATGCTACGGGTGACTACCGTCTGAAAACCCTCCGGATTGTGGTAAGTGTGAGGTCTCATCTCGGCCGTAATCAAAGGGTTAATATATTTATAGTAATCTCCACTAACAGCAGAAAAGTTAAAAAACACAATATAGTAGCCTAAGTGAGTATTGAAACTGGAGGAGGAATTGTTTGCAAAGATAATATTATTGATTAATTTTCACAGAAATGTAATGGCAGAGGTACGAAATCAGGTACGAAATTTTCTTTTATCGTACCAGTGCAGTACGGTTCTTTAGGTATGGTACGAAATTACGGTACGATATTTTTTAACCTATCGGAATTACGATATTTTTTGCGTACCGTACCGTACTGCCACCCTTGTTGAGAGGTTATGACCGTTGCCAAATGCAGCTGCTCTTATGTCACCATTATAGACATGGCTGCATTTGTTAATAGCTGGCTCTTAATTCTAAGGATTTCTGTTTGTAATGTCTTCATTAAAGTTACGGCTACTTGTATCCTTATTGTGGTGATGGCTTACCCTTAGCGCCCTTGTTCCTGCTTGCACTTGGGATCTCAGGTTATCAAATTCAAGCATCATGACATAGTATTTTTTCATCTAAGAATATATTTCTCAGAATGTTCAGCATTCTAAAAATATCACTTCTAATAATTTATAATTATATATGTATAAATATATATATAATGTATATATATGTGTATATATATACACATATATATACATACTATATATTTATACATATATAATTATAAATTATTAGAAGTGATATTTTTAGAATGCTGAACATTCTGAGAAATATATTCTTAGATGAAAAAATACTATGTCATGATGCTTGAATTTGATAACCTGAGTTCCCAAGTAAGAGGAATAAGGGCGCAAGGGTAAGCCATCACCACAATAAGGATACAAGTAACCATAACTTTAATGAAGACATTATGAACAGAAAAGCCTTAGAATTAAGAGCCAGCTATTAACAAATGCAGCAATCTCTATAATGGTGATATAAGTGTAAAATATGTATATATATATATATATATATATATATATATATATATATATATATATATATATATATATATATATATATATATATATATATATATATATATACTGTATAGATATATATATATATATATATATATATATATATATATATATATATATATATATATATATATATATATATGTGTGTGTGTGTGTGTGTGTGTGTGTGTTTCTGTGTACGTATGTCAATAATTTTAAACAATTAAAGGGATTTTTTCATGATGCTGGAGTCCGAGAAATATGTTCTTAGATACTAAGATTACTTTAATATGATGCTTGAATTTGCTAAGTTGAGATCCCATAGTAAGTCTCCTTTCAAAGTGTCAAGTGATATCTGAAGTTACCGTGAGGATCGATCTTTGTAATAGTAAACAAATGTAATCATTACCTATAAGGATTCCTCTTTCTCTTCCTAAAACCGTTCTCTGCCCCCCACCCCTTCTCGAAATTGTTTGTAAGTTTTTTTTTTTGTTTTTTTGTTTTTTTTTTCAATACCATTCTAACCGCTTTACTACCTACAGAAGGAAATTGCGATCCAATATTCCCCTTGTATGCAGTGCGCTTACATTGTGTTTGCAGAATGTTACTGTTCTTAATTACACCTCAGCAAGAAAAGGAAATATCCCATTGTTGATATTGACGCAAGTGGCTTGACTTACTGAAGAAACGATGGCGATGAGCTTTTATTCGATTTGCTTAAACATTAAAAAAACAAGTAAAAATTGCGCCGAAGTTTCTTCGGACAGACAAATAGCCATCTCAAGAGTTTTCTGTTACGGAAGACTAACAAGTAAAAAATTCATACCAAGCCATTGGAGGATTCCTTTTATTGGTGGAGGATTCAGTCACTGAAACTGGCAAATACAATAAAATTGTTTTGCAAGACTGATTAATATTTATTTTCATTAGTATAAACTGTTTCAGACCCCCGGGACAAGTGGGAAAAATGCCAACAGAGTCACGGAAGGATACATTTGAGTGGTAGAAGGTAATCTGATGTCGGATTAAAGAAGTCAAGAAGGAAGCCAGGTAAAAGCCAGTCATCCTAGACTACTTTCTCCGGCCATCAGTGCGCCTGGCGTGGTGCACTGTAGATATTACTAAAGGGTTTTATAAGCCACCCTTTGCAACCTAGCTGCATCCACTTTTTAACATTTTATTTAACTTCGTTCCCGCTCCCTTCCTTCAATCTTACTCTCCAACTATTCCAGCTCCCTCTTTTCACTATCTTAAGCACTGCATGGCCGAAAATGCTCCAGTGCTTAGGTTGACAGCCTAAATTTCATAAATCAGTCGATCTACAACTAATACCCTCAGCACCACTCTATGGTTTGGGACCGACGTTGACATTAAATGAAGCCACTTTATGGAGGGCTGATATATAGTTGTGTATCCTGTGACAAAGTTTCAGACCTACACGTCCCATCCTCAGTGGATACAACTATAAAACAAGTAATAAATGCGCCGAAGTTTCTTCGGCGCAATTGAGTTTTCTGTATAGCGTATAATGCTGTATGAGCCGCGGCCCATGAAACTTTCAGCCACGCCCCCGTGGTGGCGTGTCGTATAGCGTTGCCAGACGCATGATCATGACTAACTTTAAACTTAAATATAATAAAAACTACTGAGGCTAGATGACTGTGGGGTGGATGATCAGCATACCAATTTGCAGCCCTGTAGCCTCAGTAGTTTTTAAGATCTGAGGGCGGACAGAAAAAGTGCGGGCGGACAGACGAAGCCATCTCAATAGTGTTCTTTTACAGAAAACTAACAAGAAATTTGCATTTTAACCTGCTGCTTTTGCAAGATAGCCAGACAGGTAGCTTTAATTAGTTTAATGATGTCTTGAACCCCAGTCGCTTGAGGAGGGGATGTAGTTGCAGGTTTCCAGTTTTTGAGCCACATAAGATATTACGCTCCCATGACAGTGGAGGATTTGTACATTTTTGTGTGAGAGCTTATTTGTAAAAGAAAGCGTTTAACAAAAGCTGTTACGTTTTGAAAATATTTCTAGGTTATTTTCTGCAGGTAAAGTGACCCTTTGACAAAGCTTCAGCATAAGTTTTCATGATTCTGGAGCACCATTAAGAATTTAAGAACTTCAGATAACGAGGGGCCTACTTGTAAGGTTAATATGAATTGTCATATTTTGCCAAGAGCTGCATGCGTAGAGTCTAGTCGAATTATCATGTTTCATATCCGATGTTTGCTCCAGAATATTTTTAATAACTACAGAATTTGATCAAATTTCATTTTTAGCAAAGCTTCACTATTATAAACATATAGGTATATATAAAATGTTATTTAAGGATACACCATGATAAATGGTCTTCAGACTTATCGCTGTTATTCTTGATTATAATAATTAGCAATAAAGTGTTATTAAAAGCGCATCTACTGTAGTTATGAGAACATCTGGTAATAGCCACATAATTTGCTTAATTGCCTAATTGATTCGGACAGAAGTTTGTAGGGTTTATGAAATTACCAGAAACTGAATTTATTAGTGAATCGCCCTTCTCTCCCTTACCCCTAGGCGTCATATTTGTTTGTTGCTTTGTGAACTGATTATTGTCCGAAAACTAAATGATGGAAACGTGCAGAATTTTAGCCTGTTACATTTAAGGCTTTAGAGTAGCAAGTTTGAGAAAATCGTGAATTTCAGAGGTCATTGTGGCTAATTTATATATGTATATACATGTTGTGTGTGTGTGTGTGTGTGCGCGCGCGCGCGCACGCGCGTGCGCTTTTAAAAGTACTTATATGTCGAGATCAAATTAGGTTCCGCAGTAGATATCGGAAGTCAGTATTGGAGAACCATTGTTATTGGGAGATCGCTGCGTAGTACATTGTTTTAGCCTTTGTTCTCTGTTGCTTTTAAATGGCATCTGCTGGTTTATTTAGGCCAACCTTAGTATTTCACTTTTATGAACAAAAGATGTTCCTAATGAAAAGGATGCGTGATAATGAACAGCAGCAATGAATATCGCCCTAATTTGTTTTTTCATCGGATATATATTTTGATGTTGATTAGCAAATGGAGTTTAATTGTGTGGGAAGCAATAAACAGTTGTGTACACATTGACACACAAGCACATGCATTTGCTAGCATGCACGCTTGCATGCAGACTAGTTGTGCATTTACACACAAGTACACAAGTACCTGTAAGGAATGAGTTTAAACTCCTGTGGGAACTTTCACTCCAACTGTAGTTGATGTATTAAAGCGTAAAACGCGCAGCGAGAAGAAAGCCAGTCTCAGAAAGCGAGTCGGTCTGTGTATGTCGTGTTTTTGTAGAGGAATGCCTAGGGAAGTTGAAGTTAAAATATATAAAATGATTGTTTAAGAAACTCTTTCATGGAAGTGAAGTGTTGAATGGGAATGGAATAAATCAAATAAAACTTTCTTGAGATGATTTTTCTTATACGTCGTGTTTTTTAACTGAAGAGGACTGAAAGGGTAAAAGACAGAGGGGTAGCAGTGCAAGGAGGGTAGCATCAGGCTTTGGAAGTGGTTACGTCATGTGGATAGAATGGGAGTTGGGGTAGTAAATCGGTGAAAAGAGTGTATAATTCGGAGATGTTTAGAGAATGAAAGAAAGGAGAAGCGACGAAAATCGGGCAATTTCTTCAGTAAAAGGTTGTGGTGATAGGACAGGATTTTTCATTGCCCTTTCAGTGTAATGAAAGGTAATAGAAGTGGTTGATGTGAAACCCTTTTGTTCTTGCTACTGTTCCTTGATTCAACAGTGTAAGGATTAAGGGCTATGGAGGTGGCTACGGTAGCTGTGTTTTTACCACTATGTATATAAATTTATATATATATATATATATATATATATATATATATATATATATATATGTGTGTGTGTGTGTGTGTGTGTGTGTGTGTGTGTGTGTGTGTGTGTGTGTGTGGTTGTGTGATATATATGTGTTAAACCCTTACCTGAAGGGTTGTTGAACACCTACCTGCTGGTGCTGGCAGTCGTGACCGAAGAACAGCATCCCTCTTTCTCTTTTGCCCGCGCTACTTCTCTCTCTCTCTCTCTCTCTCTCTCTCTCTCTCTCTCTCTCTCTCTCTCTCTCTCTCTCTCTCTCTGTCACTGAAATAATCCTAACCTAGAGTGTCGAAATCAAGCTGTGTGTATAGAAATAATTTAATATATAAAGCCAACATAATAGGTCAAAAATTAATGGTGATTAGTCAAACTATCAAAAAAAGAACAAAATAAAGGTAAATAAGTGTCTCCCAAACATTTCATGTCACCAAACTCTAAGTGTGATATATCCCCACCTCCACTTTAAAAATTACACAACTTTCACTAAAGGAAAATGTCTAATTGTCACCAGTTCAAATTAAGACAGATGTCTAACCAAACACCCCAAGCTACCCATGCTTTTGCACACCTGTGCATGGCTATCCATGAAACATCTGTTAAATAGAGAAACAGCTCTCATTAAAACCAAAATCATAAAGAAAATTCACAGATAGTAGAAACAACAGATATTAAAACTGATACAAGACAGGGTAAGTTATTGAATGTTAATTAATGTCTTGACTTACCCTTTCAACAGGTAATTGGATCTTCGAATTTCCACTGTCTATCCTAATCAGCTCCCTTCAGTGGTCTGGTAAAACTAAGGTATACTTAACTTAACAGCAATGAAACACATTTCACAAAAATTTTCACACTTGCCTTACCGGTCACTCCCACTAGGTACAAACGAACTCACACCATTCCCATGGCACACCCATAATCCGGATTTTTAACCGGATAAGAGCTTCTAGAAGTTTCCATGCTGACACTACAGTATTTCAGCTCTACTTGTCGCTGTATCCGAGGCCCTCCCGATCTGGTGGCCAATGCTGAATCACACAGAATGTGCCGAGTCGTGCTTCAGCAGCTCTGAATCCGAAAATAGCCAAACACGGAATGTCACGTTGTCACATTTATAATACACACACACACACACACACACACACACACACACACACACACACACACACACACACACACATATATATATATATATATATATATATATATATATATATATATATATATATATATTTTTGTGTGTGTGTGTGTGTTTGTGCAAAAGTTTGCATGCATTAAAATCTAGTATATGCAATATCAATGTAGGTAGAAAAACAATCAGTTATTGCCAACGCTACTGTTGGTATAACTAATATATATATATATATATATATATATATATATATATATATATATATATATATATATATATATATACAGTACATACATATATATATATATATATATATATATATATATATATATATATATATATATATATATATATATATATATATATATATATATATATATATATATATATATATATGGATGTATGTATAACTGAATCACGAAAATGTGGGACGTGATGAATATATAAATAAAGACAATGCCACGAAGGAACGAGAATCAATGGAGTACTGCAATTCCTTTCGACTTCTTTTCCTTTACTTACAGACTGAAGAAATCTAAAAATAAGTTTACAAAGAAAGCTCCTATAAATGACAGATGGTCATTACAAAGGAAAAAATTAGTACCTGGAATCCAACACAATTGAAGAATTAGTAGACCCACCAATATTAGCCCTGTCATGGTAGGTCTGCTAATTCTTCAATTGTGTTTAATTCTAGGTGCATATTTGTCCCTTTGTAATCCCCATCTGTCATTTATAGTAGCTTTCTTTGTAAACTTATTTCTATATCTCTTCAGTTTGCTAAGTAAAGGACAAGAAGTCGAAAAGCCTTGCAGTACTCCATTGTTTCTCTTTCCTTCGTGGCATTACTATATATATATATATATATATATATATATATATATATATATATATATATATATATATATATATATATATATATATATATATATATATATGTGTGTGTGTGTGTGTGTGTCTGTGTGTATATTGTGCAAAATGTTTGTATGCATTCAGAGTCCAAGTATATGCAATATGAATGTATGTGAAAAACAGTCAGTTATTACCAACGCTCCTGTTGATGTCAAGATTTTATACTTTGGGACTCCGTCCTCACCCTGAGTATGATCCATATCTTTGTACCCAGTCGTACTCGGACATTCATCTATACCCGGCAATATAACGAAATCACGATTCCTTCCAACAAAGTCTTTATCATCACTTTACAGAATTTTCTTATATGCTCCTGATTCAGTTCGATAGACTTTTGAGTTTAATGTCAAGTCTTTCATTGTAAACAGATCGAGATTAATACTTTAGCAGACGAGCATTACTTCGTCCGTCGTATATGTTGATTCGTTCACTGGGTCTTATCGGTATGTTTTACTCGTTGTCGTCTTTATTATCATCTTACCGCCCTGTTCTTCTCATCCTTCTCCATACCCACATTCTCATGCTCCTCCCATCATTTTCTTCTGCCTCCGAAGCTCAAATTTACGTTGTCCGTGGTGTGTGACTGTTGTCTGTAATCGCTCAGTTTGTCAACTTCTGTGAAGGCGCTTGTCCAAATTGAGAGAGAGAGAGAGAGAGAGAGATAGTAATGTTTTTCGTTTCCATTTTTTTATACCTCGGTCTTATTGAATGGAAGACATTGTTTTTTTTTTTCTTTTATGTTTCTTCGAAAAGTGTGGTTTGTAAGTGAACCAGGCCGCCTCTTTAACATTGAATATCTTTTCTTGAAAGTGAAGAATAGTCCGATTTGTTTTACTTTTACTTTTGATATTATTTGTACGAGAACGGAAGAGAGAGAGAGAGAGAGAGAGAGAGAGAGAGAGAGAGAGAGAGAGAGAGAGAGAGAAGGGAAAACGGGCGTTTTGGTACTGAATTTTAAAGCTAGTAATTCACCCCACACTTACCCAAGTTTCAACGTCAGGTTTGAAAATGTCTTCACCTTAGAGCAAAAGAGGAGATTGGAAAAAAGAATGAAAGGAGTACGTGAATAAGCTGAGGCAGATAAGTCAGCTGACTTAAGAACTGTTTAAAACTTACTCAAGCGCTCCCCGCCCTCCCTTAGTTCGCTTTTCCTTGCAAATCCTTCCTGCTCGGGAAAATGCATTTTTGGAAGGTTTTCATTTTCACGATGCATCTCAATCCCTTTCTGAAAATTTTGTGCACCAGATATTGGGCAACTTCTGAAGGGTTTTGTTGCGCATCATTTTTCCGATACTCGTTTTTGAGAAGATTATTTCCTCAAAATCTAATTTTTTTTTACAAACACTTAATAAGTGGAATTCTCTACGCTTTGTTGTCAGTGAGCAAGTGTCCTTTTGGTTTTAGGCTATGTTTATTTGTTTTTCCAAGACATTCGTAAGGGTCTTAATTTTTTGTCCTTTCCAGTGACATCATGCTAAATATGTCATTGAAATAATAATAATAGATACGATATTGATATTTATAAATATGGGTAAGGCATCAGCTTCTTTAATGTGCATACATAATATATTTATCGAGCCTTTGGTTGTTTTGGCGAAGTGACCTCTCCTTCTGGAAGATTTCCCAGCTGAATTCGGCAAAAGGTGTCGCACAGGTTTTCTTAAGAGTGCTTCTGGGCGAAATTGGAAAGGGGATTTTCTCCTCGACTGAAATGGAAGTTGTCACGGACATGGGATTTTTGCTGAGGAAATCTATTGAACCTCCCAGGCCATTTTTATCGCATTACTCTAATTTTTTTTCTGCTTTTAAAATAGTGTTTTGGTGTATTCCGCCAATAAATTGGCCTCTTCCTATCAATTTAATTTTTTGTAGGTCTTTCAATTCTTCCCTAAATAATTGTTATTCATAACTTTCTTATTTCCATTTGGTAACTCTTTTAAAGGCGTTTTTGTATCTTTTTATGCACAGTGGATCTAAAATAATTGATTAGCTGTTAAAATCAATCAAGTAAATGTAAACATTTCTGTATTGATGGCTGTAAAATTCTGAGTAGGATTAGGAGTATTTTTGTCAAGAATAGTGGAAAGATGAGTAACATAAAGATCATGTGAAATAAGAATGACATTAATAAAGAAAGAAAGAAAAAATTTGACTCCCAGGACTACTATAATGTCAGGTGATTAGTCGTTAAAGAGAAATTATTGAATTTCCGACAATCTTAGCGAAGTTTGAGAGAACTGTTTAGAAACTCGTTAAAAGCTTTTGTCGATTAAGCAATTCGCGGTTTTAGAGAAACAGTGTCGAAAAGAAACTGGAAGAAGAAGAAATAGGAGGAAGGATAGGAAAACTAATGTGTTGTTTGAAACAATTTCCAACCTCTAACTACCTTCTGTGGATGCTAAGTTGCATCTTATGAAAACACTTTTACAATGAAGTTTTCAAATATTCTTCAGCTGCTCCTCTTCGTATCGCTTTCTTAACTTTGTTTAAATAAAACGTAGAAGGTTAATTATAAGTTTTATTGTTAATTCTAAAATGTTCTTATTTTTATCTGAAATTGGATCTTGCTCTGGTAATGTTGCCTTTGTTGTTTGGCTTCTTTTTCCTATATCGGAGGTTAATGAAATGGGACTGGTGCTGTTTTTATTTGTTTGTATATATATTCACTTTTTTGGGAAGATGGTTGAAGGTTTTTGGGGCCGCGGACAACCCACAGTAGCTGCTCTTGCACTGGCCTTCAGAATTCCCTCTTATTAGGTACCGGAGGAGAACAAAAGGCTCTCTCTCTCTCTCAACCGACTCTGTACCGGAGGAGAACAAAGGCTCTCTCTCTCTCTCTCTCTCTCTCTCTCTCTCTCTCTCTCTCTCTTATCAACCTATTTTGTTTTCATTTAATTCAGATTTTGTTGCTCAAAATCTAAGGATGAAAACTAGGAAATGTAGTTCGGTGACATGTTTGTTGGGTGGTGTCCCACGAGGTGCTTGAAACTTTCAGAAGGTCAAAGAGCTTAACGATTTCTTTCAATTTAATAGAATTTCTTGTTCCTGTGTCCTTTATGCTCTATAGTCAAGGGTATAGTTGGAATGTATGATAAGAATACATGCGTGAAGTGCTAGCAGTGAAGGGTAAGGTGTTCCAATATTAGATTATATATATAGTCAAGCCAGTACCTCTGACGAGAAATCTTTGACAGAGCCAATAGCCGAAATTAAACATTGCCATCCCTTTTTATTATAAAATTATCTCGGAATACTTGATTAAATGCGCTAGATGAACCGATTTTCCTCCCTTTTCATTTCATTTGCTCAAAATAACTTTTGAATTGAAAATAAATACTGATATTTTTTTTATCCATATCTAGCGAGAGTCACGATCAGTTATACATTGGTTTCAAAGTTTTCCAAACAGAAGCTATTTCCCTGAGGGATTGATGCATTTATAAGGCACGGGTGTAGTTTCTAAATATTTCAAATATCTTGCATCTATGGGAGTTAAGCATGTCTAGATATCTTTGTTTCCTTTGTAGTGTCTTTCCCTAGGCTTATAAATATTTTCGTTTCCTTTTTATGTTCCAAAGAGAACCTCTCTCTCTCTCTCTCTCTCTCTCTCTCTCTCTCTCTCTCTCTCTCTCTCTCTCTCTCTCACACACACACACACACAGCTACAAAAACTGATTATTAGTAATATATCCGTTTCGTTAGCCTACTCTTTACAGGATGTCAAAAGAGGGCAGGACAATGCCAGCGAAGTTATCTGTGATATTTTATATAATTTTTATTTTTTTTTTTTATGTTTCTAAGCTTTCCTTTCATTATTGATATCGATATTTCAATTGAGGTACTGATAATGATTCTTTCCTTAGTTAAAGCACTGATAATCGTAAACCGGATTTTTTGCATTGTGCTCCACACTATACGTTTCCCAGGCTCCAAGACACGAAATCTGTTGAAGTTTGTGCTCAGTTCTTCCTCGTAACATACACTTTACCCTTAATGACAGCTGCACCAAAGCTCTCCTCCCCGTCATCCTTATGGGCATGCTAGGTAAGACGGCAAGTTTGGAGGTGTTGTTATTCAGAAATGACCACCACTATTTCGTTTGTCTCCTTATCAACCGCCACGGTAGTTGGCGGTTAGTAAAGCCAAGCCACCCAGAGTACACAAAAAACCCGACTTTGGCCCTTTATAACTAGGAAATATTCAACCGACCGGGATGAAACTCTGGTGTTAGAGGTTTCCCGGTAAGGTCTCTAATCGTGCTAAATGTCTTCGAAATCCGTTCAGCCGTTCCGGAGATCCAGATATCGATTTTTGGCGTTCAAAGGATGTGGTAGGCGGTGTGTGGGTGGGTGGGTGAGGGACATAACATATCTGTGGAGTAATAACGTTAAAAGATACAGCCTTGATACTTAGTTTTTCTGAAAGCTTGTATTCTGGAGGGGTGCCTTTCGGGGTTTGTTTTTTGATATAATGAAATTTTAAAGTTACAATATGCCATTCAAATTAGCTACCAAGTAAAAATTTCCTGATGCTCAGATATGGACTGCTCATAATATTAGAAGAGATGCCATTTTCTTAATGAGTATGAATAGCAAGTGGTGTTAAGAGGAGCTGGCTGACCTACTGCCAATTATCATAATTAAAATTTATCACACGTTAAATTTACCTACATGGTTCTGGTTTTCGTGTTCGTTGACCTGCCCTAAATAAAGAGCCTCAACAGTTAGAATTTTTCACTTTCATGTATATATATATATATATATATATATATATATATATATATATATATATATATATATATATATATATATATATATATATATATATATACACACACACACACACACACATATATATATATATATATACACACACACACATATATATATATATATATATATACACACACACACACATATATATATATACACACACACACATATATATATAAATTGTATAATTAGTAAACGAGCTGAGCTGACCATAATCACGGAGAAGCCACATAGGTCCAAGAAAACTATGTCTAAAACTTAAATAGTGCCTATTCCATTGTTACCACATGATTCTCAATCTAGGGCGTCGCCATTGCGAAAAAGGACTGAAATCACGGACAAAAAGTGATGAATTCACAGAAGGGGTAGTAAAGCCCAGCCACAAGAGACAGATATGGAGGTCAGGTGATGCAAAGGAAGGGGTAGGGCGTAGGGCTTCACTCCGCAACTTGATAAATTGTGATGAATGCGAAAAGAGAAGTAGGAATCTTTTCTCAATCAGTATAGAAAGCGAGTGCCATTATAATACGCACAACGCTAATCATACCTGAAGAGATACACACTGGCACTTCTTCAAGCAGTGTAGTTTGAAGACATAAAGCAAACGTATTCACTCAGAAGTGCGCGATCATATAAACGCAACGCTTCTTTGTGAGTAACTTTATTTTTCTTTTTTCTTCTTTGTCGTCGAGAATAATACGGACTTGCTCATTCCGACTGTTGCTGTTGCGGAGACTAGGGTAATGTTCAACAAAAGCCTGAATTCAGGGTCTTGACAGAATAGAATAGAATAATGGCACTCGCTTTCTGTACTAATTCAGAAAAGACTCCTACTTCTACTTTTCAATTTCATCATAATTTGTCAGATTGCGGAGTAAAACCCTACGCCCTACCCCTTCCTTTGTATCCCCTGACCTCCATATCCGTCTCTTTTGGCTGGGCTTTACTACCCCTTTTGCGATTTCATCACTTTTTTTGACCGTGATTACCCCAAGAGCCGCTCCCTAAGGGGCAGTACTATGACAGAGGTCGGGTCCACAGGCTTATCGCTTTCCTTCAACCCATAGTTGCATCCCTCTTTAGTATTATTCTTCACCTCCATTCCTGCTCTTTTTTTCATTCTTGCTGGCCGACCTCTCTAACTGTTATTCCCTAGTACAACTGTTGGGGTTTTCTCCCAGTTTCGCTTTTAGATCCTTGTACTTAATCTCATTTAGTTTATAGTTCCCTTTGTCCTGCTGCCCAACCCCTCCAACTCCCATTTTTTCATTTTCTGTAGCGCTGAATGGCTGAAGATGCCCAAGCCGAAATTTTTTATATCTTAAGAATTATTTACTAAATGATCTGCCGCGGGGAGGCTTTATTACAGTTTCTTAGCATTTGAACTCACGGTTTAATTTTAATTAAATCTGTTGCTTGTTAACTATGTTTTTGCTTGCATGAGCTAGTGCCATAGCAGATATGCAGTCTGCGGGTGCCCTCAAGTTACCTTCACTGACGAAAGTGGAAGCTTTTCCTGTTAACCTGTGTGTGTGATTGAGCATGCGTTAGCAACATGTATCAATAACTGTTAAAATAGAATTCGATGACACTTTATTGAAAATCCATATTAGGTGACCTTATCACGGCCTTATCAGCTTTAGTTTAAAGAGTACACGGTTTAAAGGTCACGATCAGAAACTGTGGGTGATTTTAATGTTTTATTGCCAGTTATACATTAGCTGTAGCGTTTTCATACTCAGAAACTATGATCTTAATACCTTAGTAATTTATCAAGTTTTTTCTTTTAAAGTCAGTTATTAAAGTTACAGGTTTTTTGGCGGTTTCGATTCTTCATAGCCGGTTTTACATATTGTGGTATTCCTAGCGTATTGATTTTTTGTAAAGCGTAATTCTCAAAATAATCATGTTTATCCAGTTTATTTTCAGAAGGTCAGAGGTCAGGGCCTGGGGAAAATTACAGCATTTGATATCGTGCTGTCCTTCTGGTGTCGAAAATAATACTTTATTTATTCACCACTAATTGCCTTTGTGCTGTCTGCTAAGTGCTCTTGTTAAGCAGTTCACATTAAAGATGATTTTGGGTAGAAATTATGTGCTTATCCTTGCATACATTATGATGATGTGGTATATTAAGAATTTTATATTGAATCCAAGTATAGAAACAAAAGCTTCTTTATTGTGATAGCATCATAAAGTGACCGAATGGAGTGCAAATTTAATATCCTTGTTCCTTGAGCTAAAGTAAAATATGCTTATGCAATAATATAGGGCTGATGGTCCAGATGAAGGAAAGTTGTCTTTGAGCGGAAGCCAGTAGATCTGTGGTATTTATTGGATATTATTGGAGTATCTGCTTAATTATTGTCTTTTTATGAGTAAGGAGGCTGGTGTCCCTCACTCATTATTTTTTTGTATTTTCCGGAGTTCATTGGTCAACATTTTGTTTATCTGTCCTCATGGGCGATGGCTACATTGCTCTTGATTGCAGTGATTCTGTGTTTGTCTTGTTCTCGGCGGAGGAAGTCTTCAGCGACCCTTTTCCTGAATGATGTTGTTTGTTTGCTCTTTCCACTGGACAAGGTTCTTTTGCTTCTCCTAGTTTATGAGTGTTTTGTTTTCGTTATTTTTTTTATGAGTTGAGTATTTTTCTTGTTGTTGTTTATTTCAATTTCGTTGTTCGATTTATTTAATGTAATCCTAGTTCGCGTGTTTGTATAAATAATGTTGTAGAGAGAAAATTTGAGTCATTTTCGAGTGAAGCACTCAATACTCACGGTGCATCCGTGATTGTAGTCGAAAGCATTAAACTTGATCATGCTACCTCCCTATACTGCTACGGTGACAGGAAGGCGACTGTACGTGTTTGCATGGGAGTGAGAGAGAAGTGTTCTGAGTAACCGGCCCTCTTGTAATGATATTTACTGATGATGCAACATTTCAAATCCATCTAATGCATTTAGCGGTAATTAATTCGTACATGGTTTTGTTCCTCTCCGAATGAATGGGACTTGATCAGCTACTCGACTCTGCGGGATATTCTGCGTGTTATCTTGACTCACCTGGCCAAACGGCGTGGTACTCGTTGACAGTTTGTGATAACACCTAGGACATCTGTTATAGTCTATAGAAAGCCTAGAACGATTTGCATTCAGGCTTAGACGAACGAATGGCCCGCTGAAGCAAATAACTATCAATCTCTCTCTCTCTCTCTCTCTCTCTCTCTCTCTCTCTCTCTCTCTCTCTCTCTCTCTCTCTCTCTCAGTTACACAGCATTATGGAGGCGGACACTTCAGCCACGCTGCTGAACAACACAGTTAATCATAGAACAAGCACATGCTTGAGACAGCGTTATTATTACTCTATTCATGCCATTCATTACGTACTTAACATTTTTCCAGTATCATATCGCGTCTCCCTCTGCTTACCTCATTTTCGTCATTTCATTTCCATTGTCCTCAGACTTCACAATATTGCGACCATTTTTTATATTTATATTGAACATGCCTTACAAAACAGCTCTGAAATACGGAGACATTAATTTTAGATTATTTCTCTCTTCAGAACAATGTCGCCTCTTGCCAAGGTTATGTTCTTGGTATTCGAAAAAAAGGGCTCTTTATATTTTCTCAGAATATTGTTGTTCTTTTTTGTGTCGTGCATGCTTTCTTTCCCGTCAGACGTATTCCTCCCTGCATAATGGTGCGTGTCTTGCAACACAGCGCTTGTCATTGTCTCTGCTCCCTTCGCAATACTATCTTGGGTTCGTTGAAGCAGTTTTGATATTCGTCTTGCAAAATATTTCTATACTCGTCTGTCAGCTGCACTTTCAAAACGGCTGTGCCTTTTCTTACAAATTTTGAAGTATTTTGTTTCCGGTGTAATGGGGGTTGTATCAGGCAGTTCCGCTGATAAGTAAATTTTAGCATTCGTGAGTTTTGCGTTTCGTGTTCGTAAAGTTAGATAAATTCAGAAGTATTTTACTGTAGTCTTTGGAATTTAATATTATTTCGGAAATTTATGGGTTACCGTATTCCTCCTGTACGCTTGTGATTCCAATCATGGGAACTTTGCAGTCATCTGTTTTATATTGTGCCATATCCCGAGTAGTGGTTTTCACATTGCATTCTCCCTGACTTGAATGTTTTTGCTAACAGTTTCTCACAATTTTAATTATCCTAGAAATTCTCTTAACTGATTATGTATCCTCAGCCTTTGAATCTACCCCTCCATAGCAGCAAGTTGCCAGGAAAATCGGCGTTATGGACGATGAACGAATTTCTTGATAATTTCAGTACAATAATTTCATGTGACTGAACTGCATGAATAAAGTTCGGAGAGGAAGAGCCGGCGAATGTAGCAGCCAACCACACGAACCACTATGGCGTCTCAAACACTGATAGTAGAAAATGCTAACCTTACATAAAACAATACCCAAGCCTTTGTTAAATCACTGAGACGTCATTCATATATAACATATAATGGTAATTTTTAATAACTCCGACCGAGATTGTAAAAAGGTTGATAAAGCTACCGTATGTAAACTAGACATGGAGGCATCACCCAGACATCGGCGATATTCATTAAACTTATGTTTTACTGAGTCGTTAACTTTTATTTTATGTGCATCTTTTCCTTCGGGACTAAACACGTCTCTAAGTGCTGTGTGTGGTATTTTCCTTTTGACGCTCCTACTTTAAATCAAAGACTGCCTCTATTCTACTCGTAAATATCTCTCACCTTTGCTAAAGTGCTAAAGTCTAATAATTTTTCATTCTTTTGTAAATAGCTTATTGGTAGTACGCAATGTATTATATGTCAAAAACGAAATTCAGAACTTATACCCTGAAGAAATGTGACGATAGGTCTAATTTTATTGTTATCCAGAAAAATATATTTTTTTTTCTTTTTGCATCCCATCGAGCCAGAGAAAACGGTTGTATGGAATTCCCACAATGCCCAGAGGCACGGTATCTTAGTCGTTATGTCGTGAGCATTTTAAGTGTTCCCTGAAATTTCTCAACTTTTGATAGTGCATCATTACATATGCTAGTAAGCGTTGGAATACACTATAAAATTTAGCAGTCTCCGAGCCGAGGTAGAGGAGGTATTAGTTTGCTAATCGCTTTTTAGAAAAAGGATATTTTATATAAGTAATGGTGTGGGGGAATGTGGCAAGGGCTGAGATGTACGAGGTGTGTTTTTAAATAACGAGACTGATTAATTGACTCACCTTTTTATTTATACTGTATGTATTACAAATTTAATGCTGGTCCCTTCAATATACTCCCCATTTGCAGTAGTACATTGCTGCAGTCTTCTTTTCCACTGGTCGAAGGCATGGAGGAGGAAATCAATTTGTTAGCTGTTTTGACACATCCGCCGTTTTCTTCTTTACAGCATCAACTGACCCAAAACTTGTCTCTTTAAGCACTGATTTAACTCTTGGGAAAAGATAAAAGTTGCACGGTGCTAAATCGGGTGAATATGGAGGATGTTCAAGTGTATTAATGTGCTTGTCTTCACTTGACTTGAACATAGAATTTAGGCCAATGGCCAAGCACTGGGACCAATGAGGTCATTAAGCGCTGAAATGGAAATTGACAGTAAAAGTTTCAAGGGTGTAACAGGAGGAAAACCTCGCAGTTGCACTATGAGTCAGTTGTTAGGAGAGGGTGGAAAGTAAGATGGAAGAGAGTATGAAAGGAGGTACAGTAAAAGGAACGAAAGGGGTTGCAGTTAGGGGCCGAAGGCAGGCTGCAAAGAACTTTAAGTAATGCTTACAGTGCGCCGCATGAGGTGCACTGACGGCACTATCCCCCTACGGTGGTAATGTGCTTGTCGATCAGTCACCACGCATGCAGTTATGACCGGTTCTGACTGCTTTGTATACTAAGTGGAATCACAGTCTCGTTATTTTATAAACATACCTCGTACATCGGCGTTGTGTCGCAGTTAAATGAACTGTATCTGATCAGCAAGAATTTATCTTTATTTATTTATTTTGACAACAATTTGTCATTTATATTATTAGTGTTGTGTTTATGATGTATTTTGATGTGTGGAACTTCTTGGACGCAGTCAGCAGGTTTGGGGCTATACTGGACAGAGAGATTGTAGACAGGCTATACGGTGGTCGTAAGGTTATTAACCCCAATAGTCAGGGCACCGTTTGTTGGAATTATTGTCGCCGTTGGGTCATTTTTCTTTTGAAACAGCGAGTATCTCTTTATTTGTTATTAATATACGCGTTTTATAGTCTAACTCCATATTATGATACCATTCATAGTCCTAGGCCAGCGATCTTCAAACTGTGGGCCATGGCCCACAGGTGGGC
>NC_089752.1:42287724-42290224 GCF_040412425.1 Macrobrachium rosenbergii | reverse complement strand
AATAAAAAGGAGCAAATACCAGTGCTTGAAACTGCCTTTATGCTGAAAGCATTCCTGGTTTCCGTATACCATGACTGTAAGCCAACCGACTGGATTTTGCGCCAAGGCATTGGCCAAAATGAAAAAAAAACTCCATAATAATAGTAGTTGGGAAGGCCTTCTTTATACTATTAATAGCGGCTCTCTCCCGAAATCAACACTGATGGAGGTTGGGTTCAAATTGTGGTCTTTTAAAAAATTAAAAATAAACTCGTAAGTTTGCTTATCCTTCTTGCTAGTTAAGTATATCTTAGTTTAACCAGACCACTGAGCTGATTAACAGCTCTCCTAGGGCTGGCCCGAAGGATTAGATTTATTTTTACGTGGCTAAGAACCAATTGGTTACCTAGCAACGGGACCTACAGCTTATTGTGGAATCCGAACCACATTATAGCGAGAAATGAATTTCTATCACCAGAAACAAATTCCTCTTGTTCTTCACTGGCCGGTCGGAGATTCGAAATCGCGACCAACAGAGTGGTAGCTGAGAACGGAACCCGCTCACCCAGCGAGGAACAAGCAATATAACATTGGTAGGGTTTTGTCATCTGTAACAAGCGCATGAATGGCATACAATTGCTTCTCTAAAGGAAGTGAATCAAACGTTCCATCGCAAAGCCATGTTGAATATGTTTCTAACATTCTAAGATTGTTACATGCTGATTAAATGCTAATCTCCTCATTTTCGTGTAGCAAAAAAACTTCTCCTCTTGTCATTGTAGTCAAACCTTCATCTCTGTTACTTACACTGCGTTGTCGTCTAATTGTACGAGCAACTGGCTCTTTCTTTGGTAAAGCGCCACACATATCTTGTGATACGATTGCTGTAGCGTTGTGGATTATATGAGAGGGAATACCTTCTGTAACACTGGCCGTGTCTTTCATTTTGTTCTGAACTTTAAGAGCATCACATCTGAGATTATCAGGCTGGTGATAATGGATTGTAAAAGAAAGTACAGTATTGTTAGAAATTGTTATTCTTCCACTACAGCATCCACGTTTTCACAGCGCCATAAAATCCTGTTTTCCTTTTGCTTATCTACAACGTAAGCATAACCTTCGTAAAGAAGTTTCTTGCCACCTTTATTCGTTTTTGTTGTCTCCATTATAGTGTCGGGCTGCTTTATAAAAACACCTTCGGATCTTGAGGAACTAATGGTGTTGGAAAAATATGCTAAAACGTTAAGCAATCTCTCTTTGTTAACAACTTCTTTAACAAGACAGCTACCGATTGAACGTGCTTTATTATAGATAGACTAACAGAGCAGATAGAAAAGGAGATAGGGAGAAAGAAAAAACTAAGTGAGAAAATGAAAGGGAGTTTGTTAAAAGTTAATTAAATTGTTTTATTTTACTTATTTACTGTCGTCGACATTTTGTCCTATTCGGTCGAATGTCTGCATTTTGCCCGTCGACATTATGTCCATCGACATTGTCCGGCAACCCTGAGCACCTATCGTGTGGGAGTTGTCATTCTAAACATATATGTTTATCGCAGATTTTAGTTACATAGTATTTATTGCCAGACTCATCTCATGGTCCACTAAGGCTTTACGTCACTTGCGATGACAGGAGGTTTATCTTGCTTTTATCAGCTTTCAGTGTAAGACGTAAGGGATATGGGAGATAACTTACACTGAAATAAAGAAAAAGTATTTTTAAAAAGCGCTTGAAGTTCGTTACATACCTGAACTAAGGTTCCCCTTTTCAAAGAGCCTGTGGATGTCTGTTTAGATTGATACATGTGAAGGTATTTAATTATGAACAATAAAATGTCAACGGAACACCGCTTTTCAGCTTCCATTTCATTTTCGTGGATTAGGCATGAGGAGAATTATTTTTTCCTCCTCCTCATCCCGAGTACGATGTTTATTCTCGAACACTTGCCAAGCCTCACACTCTCGAGCTTTACACCGAAATCACGAGATTTCCATCACATTTTACCGCTTCACAGTTTTCTGCATAAAGTCTTTATTGACACTTTCGAGAATTTTAGCGTTTGCTCTTGCCATAAATCCTTGATACGTTTTAAGTGAAAAGAAAAAAAAATGTGCATCATAAGACGGGGATGATCTTTTTGGGGACTTTTCGCCAGTATAGAACATGTTCTTAGTCTTATCATTTGCTCTCTCTCTCTCTCTCTCTCTCTCTCTCTCTCTCTCTCTCTCTCTCTCTCTCTCTCTCTCTCTTATGAACTCAGTGCGTGAATCTACTAATCTGGAAGGGAGTTTCCATCCGTATCTCACATCGTGTCGTACATTAGTTTCTATCGTATGACCACGAGATTGCTGAGGATATGATACAATTTCATCATTCTGTCGCAATGAAAAGGTAAAGATTTACAGTTTGATCGATCGGATATGACAACAGACCACTATGTTGCTATACTCTGCCTTTTTCTCTTATTTTTACGTAAGTCATTTGGGCGCACGAGGACACACATATTAATATTTGTATATGT
>NC_089752.1:42273747-42287224 GCF_040412425.1 Macrobrachium rosenbergii | reverse complement strand
CTGATGATGCTTTTGCAGCTCTGCTGCGTGGGCAAAGAAACTAAATGATGATTTGAATACATCGTAGTTGGTGATCTTTTGATCATTCTCATTGGAGGAGCAAGAACCCTGGATGCCTGAATCCTTCACGTTAAGCTTAGTGGCGATAAATTCTTTGAGCAACTTCCCAGAGATTATTAGCGTGTGGGAGTCATCAGCTCATAGTTAACGATTTGTTGACATGGAAGCCCTTGTGACTTTTATCGGATTTGTCCTAAATGTTTATCATATCGAGAAGGTTACCTAAGAAATAGATCTACCAAGTTTCATGAAAATCATTTTTTTTTTCTTAACATTTCAGGCTATTCGCATGGAGATAAGTATTTTAGGAGAGTTAAAGTTTGCTTCTTAGCTTGCTGCACATTTGAGTAGCCTTAGAGGAGTCTGATCTGTAGTGATGGCTCTTCTTCTTCTTCTTCTTCTTCTTCTTCTTCTTCTTCTTCTATTGCTGTTGACATGCACTTTATGTAAAGACCTTTAATTGTAAACAAACAGAGGTTAGCAATACATTCATGTAAAATTTCTTTAAATTATACATTAGTTGGGGATGTAAACTTTCTTTTACTATAATGTCTCCCTTCGCAGCTTGCAATGCCGTACTAAGAAACCTTGTTAATATATAATTACTTGACCAATTATCCAATAAAACAGGGGATATACCTTAATAGCAAAGTCTTACAGGCTATGGGAACTGTAAGAAACGGCGATGAATACAGAACAGAGTAACTAGATTTTATGCCAACAAAGTGGTAATTTATTTGCCTTATTTCTTGCACGCTATCATGGCTTCGTAAAACGTGATAAATTGGAGAGGGGAGCCCTGAAAGTTTCTCTGCCCATTAATAGTTTATGCATCTATGAGAGCCTTAAAATGCATGCTTCCTCTATGTACTTATCATGGTCAGTTAAGATTCATAATCTTTGCGAACTGAACGACGTAAAGAAAATAAGATTATGGAGATTTATATTCATAGTTGGGGACCTTTTCTGCGTTATAGCTATCGTGCATGGCGTTATGTGGCGCTACCATTCGTGATTATTGATTGGATAAAATGATCAAATGCCTCGCCTAGGCTTTCAGGGTCTTGAAAGCCATAAAGCTAACAACGTCAGCCGAAGGCTGGCACGATTTGAGTACGCGGTTTTGATTGTGTAGGAAGTTAAGTGAAAACTGATGGATAACAGGTTGCAGCATGAACATAACTCCGAATCCAAACTATAGTTCATCTCGGGTGATGAATTTAAGGTATTGACTTCTACGTGGCTGATATAGGCTGCACATTATTATAATTGTATTTATTTTTTTTAAATAAATCAATTTTTTCTTGTCATAGCGTCTCTCTCTCTCTCTCTCTCTCTCTCTCTCTCTCTCTCTCTCTCTCTCTCTCTCTCTCTCTCTCTCTCCATATCTGTGAAGCAAAGATTGGTGCTTTTCCTTTACCTCAATACCCGTTTTGTTTGAGGCAACCCTCTATTTCATTTAAAATAATCTTATTGCAGGTTTTCCGGCCCTTAATTGGAAACCCTACGATAAAAGAACAAATGAGAGAATTAGGAAAACATGACGTTATTGCGTCTGATTTATATAGATGCAATATCATGTATTTACTGAAAGGGCTGTTTTTCTTATGTGGAACATGCCTAGTTGCCTTATTACCTTCGCCACAGAGGGCATGGTTTTGCTTTGGTGTGTCTGTTAGTCTGTCTATGGGGAGGATGGAGCAAAAACTTGTATGTTAATTTCTAAATAAATGTTACCAATGGCGGGCCTCAAGACTGGAAAAATAATAACGTTTTGGGAGAGATAGAAATGTAACTCTGGGGAAAGGGACGTATTTCGGCACGGTTTGCTGTCTTCGCGGATATTTGCGGCCTTGCTCTTGCTAACTATTATAGTTTATTTCTTTGCAGTCAGAATTACATTTAAGATGTCTTGAATTATTTTCCGTGTTGGACAATCCAAAGACATGATATGTATAGTTTTCATATCAGTTCTTGATGAATAAGAACTTATTTGGGAATGCTTCAAGTGCTTTTATTTTTTTCTATAATTGGAAGTGTTACAAAATGCTTGGTGCAAGTTCGGTGAACTTTCCAGGAACGCGATGTAATATAAATGATCATTCCAGGGAGAGTGATCGCCTGATTGGAGAAATTGGGTTGTCAGATAGGAAACTTCAGACTGATTGATGGTTTATCCAACTGGCGTTGCGACCTAAAAAGTCATCGATATGGAAACTTGAGTGAGATTATCTTATAAGGCAATCACAAGATTAAAGTAGGCATTCTTACAGATACAGCTCTCTCTCTCTCTCTCTCTCTCTCTCTCTCTCTCTCTCTCTCTCTCTCTCTCTCTCTCTCTCTCTCTCTGCACTGCACTGCAAATTAGAACAGTGAGCAGAGACCTTTTTCTCTCCTTATCTGTGGGAATATTTCAGGAATTTTCTTGAATTACACTTCATAAATTGCATTATAGTAGAATTCAGTACCAGTTTTAATTATACATGATAGCTTAGCTACCTTTATCACTAATGATTTAACTAAAATCATGTGGGTTATTTATCGCTGTAAACGCCCTGTCATCCAAGTTTCCTCACCGCTGCACGCTGCTCATTTCCATCTTGGCAAGACGCACGAGCCTTGAATAAATAATGTTTTTCGGTGCTTCTCTGCCGTTGCCAGCACGACCACCTTATGTCTTCGGCCTCCTTTTCCTGGCTATTCTCCTTCTTCCTTCACCCTGTACTCCCCGGCACCTACACGTTGTCATGATCATATTAGGGAAATTGTAGCAAGAGGCAATTTATGGGTGTGCCAGAATGCCCACCAGCACACTGAGTGAGAAGCTTGGATTGTTTATGCAAATCCCCTCTGGTGTTAAGTTGTTCTTTCAGGCGGGACTCCTCTGTGTTTATGTTGGAAATGTAAATGTTGTTATCTTTAGATTTTCTGGTAATTACTGCTTAGGGCGTTACTTTTGTGTTATATTTTTCCATTGGGGATGGAGGGGAGGTACAATGTCTGTTGTATATTTTTCCATTGGGGATGGGGGGAGGTACAATGTCTGTTGTAGGAGGACATAGACGAGAAATTGAATTTGCCGTTATATATGATTTATTCTATCGTATTATACCACCAAACGCATGTAGATTTAATTTAGTATTCCGTCATGTTTAGGAGTTCCGGACAGGTATTTAGAGGGGAAAATTTAGGTTTTCAACAACTGTACTGAGATATTTTAAATTTATCTTATTTTCGTAAGTTTCAAATACGCTCCTGTTATGGCATGTTTCGATTTATCGTTGCCTTTGCAATTTTGTTTTCACGTTAATTGTAAAATTTTGTAATTTCTTATAGTATATATATATATATATATATATATATATATATATATATATATATATATATATGTGTGTGTGTGTGTGTGTGTGTGTGTGTGTGTGTGTGTGTGCGTGTGTGTGTATGTATATATATATATGTATGCACACACACACACACACACACACACACACATATATATATATATATATATATTAGAAATATTCAACACACTCTCACGTGTGGAAGAAAAATAAATTTCTGACTCATGTGAGTCAGAAATTTATATATATATATATATATATATATATATATATATATATATATATATATATATATATATATATATATATATATATATATATTTCTGACTCATGTGAGTCAGAAATTTATATATATATATATATATATATATATATATATATATATATATATATATATATATATATATATATATGTGTGTGTGTGTGTGTGTGTGTGTGTGTGTGTGCGTGTGTGTGTATGTACATGCCGGTGGCACATTTTATGGGAGAGATACGACTTATATACTATAGATATATATAACCATTATTTCAACTGTCTTCTTCCTTAACATCATCACATAAGCAAATGACATGAAAATGTATATGAATTTTACATTTACACACCTTCAGTAAAACCTGATGGCAGAGAAAATTTTTAAAGAGCTGTTCCAGTTACTGTTCCCTCCTATCGAGTTGTTGCTGACCCTCAAATAATTATCATGAAAATTGGACAAGAGCATATGTATGTGCACCTGTGCTTTCCAAAGCGAATAAATTGCATTCTGTCCATGTACGCACAGGAAGTTTAAACAAGTTAAATTAGCAAACAAGTGATGATCGGTGGTGGCGGTTTCTGTTTTGATTGTTTGTCGTCGTTTCAAAGAAACTCAGTGGATTATCCGGATGTTCTCATCCAATTAGTGAAAGGGACAGATAAGTCTTTGACCTCGTCCGCTTCGGATTTTGTCTTGTCATGGATTATGGGAATTTTATGGCTTAAATTTTAAGGTGGATGTATCTTTTCTCTCTTGAATTTTATTATTTCGAGTCTGGAATTAAGATATATGCGTGTTATCTATCACTCCTTTTCATGATGAATTTGGAACGTTAAATATTGAATTACTATTTTAGAATTGTGTAGTTCACGTGCTGCAGCTGTAACGCTCTCTTCTTAGAATGAATTTTGTTAGGGTGGGTGTATGTCCTCTTTCCATTAACTGATGTTCATTACATATCATTTTAATTATGTATTTTTAGTATTTTTTGAAAATTCTTTAATGAAGAATTGTAAGTAAGAGGTTAAACCCACCATAAAATGTAATGTTGATATTGCATGACGAATACTTTTCAACGTTCCCAGTTGTTTTTCATATAATGTTAACGACTCTTATTATTATTGTTAATATTTATCGTACTAGTCGCATTAATAATAGCTGCCTTCATTTGAGGTAACTGTTTCATCGAGACCAAATGTATGTCATATTTACATGTGTTTTGCCTCAGAGGATGTTTGATGTGTAATAATGATCATCATTCAGCGTTTTTATATCAGAATTCCACTTCCGGAGTTGGTGGTCTCATTTTGCTTTAAATATCTGTTTCGAGTCATGCCTAAATTCCCTACAGGTGGTAAACCAGACGGGTGCTCTTTCTTAGTGATTTCGTAGTCATTCCCACTAATTCGCTTCCTGTCTCTTCGATGTGTCCCATTTCTGTAAATGATGCTCCTCCCTCCATCTCTGTCATTAAGGTCTTGGTCTGTTGTCCATCTTCTGGACATTGCGTCTCTCTGTTGCTTACTTATGTGTACCAAGTTTCTCCCAAGGCACCCCAGTCAAGAATGTAGCCACATTGTTATCACAGTTCCTCAGGTTCTCCTCCATTTTCTCTCAAGTACCCAAGTCTCCGCTGCTTACAGTCTTGTCTTGTATTTTACGTCATCTTTGAATAAACATGTCGACGTTTACTAACGAAAAATTTTGGAGATTACGTAGTGGGTTGGACTTATCCTCTAAGAATGCCTGATATATTTTTTTTTTAACATTAAGCCCTGTCTCCCAATGATGGGTGGTTCCAGAGGAAAAATAACTTTTTGGTCATTATATATATATATATATATATATATATATATATATATATAGATGTATATATTTGTATATGAACATATATATAGTGTGTACATCCATGTATATATTTGTATATATATGAACAAACCCTTGTAATATGCACAGAACTGTTTGTAATGTTACATCCATCAGGAATGGTATATGAACTGCTATCTAAAAGAAAAATGAACTCATTATACAGCTGCAAAATAAGTGTGATATAAATCCGACCACCCTTTAGTCCTCATTGCTAGGACGTGGATGCCACTAGCAAAGAATCAAGATAAAAAAAATAAACAATGCGTTCGTAAGTAACGGTTTTTGAAAATTTCTGAGTTTATCGTGTAACTAATGACACGGCAATCGCGTCTCGAATTTCGATCCATTTCTCTTGCATCAAAATCTTGCTTGAATTGTACTCCGGCCAAATTGCACAGTTCATTTCGGTCCAGGGAATAGTAAAGGTTTGTTTGTGAAGTCAGTTTAGACCAATTGTAGTAACCTCCTTAAGGTTTCTTCTCTTCCTTCTTACATTTGGAGTGTTTCCACTGCAGATGGCGAAGAAAATCTGAGACCTAAGAACATGGGATTTAGGGACAAAGCCGGATCCAAACCGTAAAGCCTCTCCAGAATTACGGGTTTTGTATAGCTTGGCTTCCTCTCCCCTTCTTTCTTACATGTTTTTGCCGAGTTTTATGACCTTCCTTCCTCTGTCATCTCTGCTCACGGAATTATTTTTCATTTCTAATCCCTTTTTGTTTCATAACAACCCTCTGCTTCATCTGCTTATACTTTGTTATTTCTGCTCGTCTTTCAATTCTGAATTATTTTTGCGCCTCCTTTTATTTCTGTGTCACGCTTGAGAGAGAGAGAGAGAGAGAGAGAGAGAGAGAGAGAGAGAGAGAGAGAGAGAGAGAGAGAGAGAGACCTCGTCACTAATTTTGTTAATGTCATTTCTATACTTTCAAATATTAGCTCACAGATAGCCAATTATTGTCGAATTCACTATTCCTTAGAAATGACTTATATTCGGGGGGAATTACATGTGATAAATGTACATCCCCCGACATGGACTTAAAACCTGTGCCTTTGAGGGTTAGTACAAGGAGTACTCAACCATCTAGTGGGTTTAGAAATGACTTACACTCTTGAATAAAGTCTAAATTCCTCTACCTAGAATCCAACATGAACCCATCTCAGGCATGGTTGCTTAGTAGTAAGAGTGTAACAATGTGATATACACACGCACACACATATATACATACATATATATATATATATATATATGTATATATATATATATATATATATATATATATATATATATATATATATATATATATATATATATATATATATATATATATATATATATTGCCTCGAGGAAAATAATTTTTTTAGAAAACTTATTTTGGAATCACTGTGTTTATTCACTTTCTTATCTGTAGTACGCAATTGTCATTCTAAATTCCGATACTTATGATTGACTGTATTTATCACAGTTTGAGTCTTGTCTGCTACTTGAACGATGATCGTTTTAATAATGAATGGTTTAATCACTATTATTATTACGTTAGAATTGTGAAAGACCGCATATATAGGTTTTAATATATTTACCAACCTTCCTTCATTTCTAGTTTCACAGATCATGCCTGGCTCTTGTTCAAGGCGCCTCACCTTTCGAGGTCCCTGGAACTTTTCTCCTTCAGGCGGCAGCGGCCGGGGAACTTCTCAGGTGGGGTACATCTCTCGCGCTCCATGAAATGTGGATTATTGTAGTTATTTATTGTGTAACGCGGTTTGCTGTAAATATCGATTAAAATTTCTCGATTTTATTTCTATTAAAAAGTAAAAGGTTTCTCTTTGGCTCTTTTTCTTTTCATCGTTCTCTCCGTTATTTTATTTTTTTCCTGCGTCCGCTCTCAGCGCATAAACCCATTCTTCCAATATTTTCAGACAGGGAAAAATTGTTTTCCCTTTATTTTCCCCTTCTCAGATGTCAGCCTTTATTACCTTTAGGTCTTTTTTTCTGAACCTTAACCTTTCTTCTTGGTTATTTACCTTCATCCCGAGTTAAATACTTGTGCCAAGGTTATTGGCAGTATTCGTAATTAAAACCTACAATCAAGTGAATGTATGATTGTAGATTTGGTTCGATATTTAATTAGTCACGGGCAGACTGTTTTTATCTTTAATTGAGTAACGGACATCATATATCCGGTGGGTCAAATACCCCGCTTAATTACGGCAATAAATTTCTGGAAATGTTGTCCTTCCCTTCTGTATTATGAGGAGATGAAATTGCCATATCGAACCTCTAATCGATTTGTGTATTCACCCTTGTTTACGTTGTCTTGGATTGAAGGGTATGGAATGTACGTATGTTTGGATTTTTGAGCCGAAGAGAGAGAGAGAGAGAGAGAGAGAGAGAGAGAGAGAGAGAGAGAGAGACTAAGTAGATAAAGAAAGAGCGAAAGATCAGGAGAGTCGAGGATGTGGAAGGTTTTTCAAGCGACCTCTTAAGAGGAAAGTCATATCTGTGGCAAAGGAGAAGCAATTTGTCTCAATGGATTTTTAGCCTTTTCTCTCCCTCCAGACAACCAGCTTATTTTTATCATTTTGTCCTTATCATCCATGTCCCAGTCTATTGCCTGGGTTAAGGCTGTTGTTTCCTACACATCTTGTTTTTTTATTTTTTATTTTTTTTTACTGTATGTTTGTTGCTTCCCGTATCTTATATTTTTATATCTTGAAATATTTTTTATTGTAAACTTTGAATAAATTTCAAAGTTTTTTTTTTTAGAAAGAAAAATTATAAATTTTTACAGCTACGTTCATTATTGTTAGCATTGTTGTGTATTTTAAGTGAAGGTCACTCCTCTGGTATTTATAAAAGAAATCATTCTTGACAGTGTGTTTGGGTGACTACACTAATCCCGTCCTCGTAGTTGTGGAGGAAAACATAGAAAAAGCTGCGTATTTGGTTAGTGATGGGTAATTAAATTAATGCCGCTTAAGGAGGTTTGCAGTTTCTGATCGTCCTGACTGCTTATTCCTTGGATTGAAAATTTTCATATGAACTTTGCCACTTTGGCGTTGTTGGTGCCCTTGATATTGTTATTGCCATTTATTTCCGGCTATTATTGTCATCTCCCAGTTACCTTACACAAGACACTGCCTCACCAGCCTGACTCCTTTTTCAGTGTCACCGCTCTCTAGCGGCTAACTTTAGGTTATTGGTTCTTGTCACCCCACTGAGGATGTCCCTCTTGAAGAAAGTGTTTAGGTTGTCGATCCCTGCCAGTGTCGCCTGTTTCGCCTCTCTTCCTTTCTCGACGTGTCACGGAATGCCATCCAGGTCATCTGTTATCTGTTATCTCCGTCTCCGGTTGAGGTTGCCGTTTCCCATAAACGTTTGAAAGCCTCTCAAACCTACTCGAAAATAAAAATATAGTAAATCTCTCTCTCTCTCTCTCTCTCTCTCTCTCTCTCTCTCTCTCTCTCTCTCTCTGACACACACACACGCACACATACTTAACGTATTTATAGTAATCTCCACTAACAGCAAAAAAGTTAAAAAACACAATATAGTAGCCTAAGTGAGGATTGAAACTGGAGGTGGAATTGCTTTCAAAGATAATATTATCGATTAATTTTCACAGAAATGTAATGGCAGAGGTACGAAATCAGGAACGAAATTACGGTACGAAGTTTTTTATCGTACCAGTACGGTACTGTTCTTTAGGTATGGTACGAAATTACGGTACGAAATTTTTAAGCTATCGGAATTACGGTATTTTTTCCGTACCGTACCGTACTGCCACCCTTGTTGAGAGGTTATGACCGTTGCCAAATTCAGCTGCTCTTCTGTCACCATATAGACATGGCTGCATTTGCTAACAGTTGGCTCTTGATTCTAAGGCTTTCTGTTCATAATGTCTTCATTATAGTTACGGCTACTTGTATCCTTATTTTGGTGATGGCTTACCCTCAGTGCCCTTGTTGCTGCTTGTACTTAATAAATGCTGCAGTCTCTATAATGGTGATATAAATGTAGGTGTATATATATATATATATATATATATATATATATATATATATATATATATATATGTACATATATATATATATATATATATATATATATATATATATATATATATATATATATATGTATGTATGTACATATATATATATATATATATATATATATATATATATATATATATATATATATATATACATATATATATATATATGAGTGTGTGTGTATATGTGTACGTATGTCAATAATTTTAAACAAACAAAAGGGATTTTTTCATGATGCTGGAGTCCGAGAAATATATTCTTAGATACTAGGATTACTTTAACATGATGCTTGAATTTGCTAAGCTGAGATCCAATAATAAGTCTCCTTTCAAAGTGTCAAGTGATATCTGAAGTTACCGTGAGGATCGATCTTTGTAATAGCAAACAAATGTAATCATTATCTATAGGGGCTCCTCTTACTCTCCCCAAAATAGTTCTCTGCCCCCCACCCCTTCTCGAAATTGTTTGTAAGTTTTTTTTTTTCCGACACCATTCCAACTGCTTTACTGCCTACAGAAGGAAATTGCCATCCAATATTCCCCTTTTATGCAGTACGCTTACATTGTGCTTGCAGAATGTTACTGTTCTTGCTTACACCTTAGCAAGAAAAGGAAATATCCCATTGTTGATATTGACGCAGGTAGCTTGGCTTACTGAAGAAACGGTGGCGATGAGCTTTTATTCGATTTGCTTAAACATCAAAAGAACAAGTAAAAATTGCGCCGAAGCTTCTTTGGACAGACAAATAGCCATCTCAAGAGTTTTCTTTTACGGAAAACTATCTAGTAAAAACTTCTTACCAAGCCATTGGAGGATTCCTTTTAGTGGTGGAGGATTCAGTCACTGAAACCGGCAAATATAATAAAATTACGTTTTGCAAGACTGAGTAATATTTATTTTCATTGGTATAAACTGTTTCAGACCCCCAGGAAAAGTGGGAAAAATGCCAACAGAGTCACGGAAGGATACATTTGAGTGGTAGAAGGTAATCTGCTGTCGGTGTTAAGGAGGTCAAGAAGGAAGCCAGGTGAAAGCTGGTCATCTTAGACTACTTTGTCAGGCCATCAGTGTGCCTCGCGTGGTGCACCGTAGATATTACTTAAGGGTTTTATAAGCCACCCTTTGCAACCTAGCTGCATCCACTTTTTAGCATTTTATTAACTTCGTTCCCGATCCCTTTCTTCAATCTTACTCTCTCCAACTATTCCAGCTCCCTCTTTTTCACTGTCTTATGCACTGCATGGCCGAAAATTCTCCAGTGCTTAGGTTGACAGCCTAAATTTCATAAATCAGTCGATCTACAACAAATACCCCCAGCACCACGCTATGGTTGGGGCCGACGTTGACATTAAATGAAGCCACTTTATGCAGGGCTGATAGATAGTTGTGTATCGTTGTAACAAGGTTTCAGACCTTCACGTCGCATCCTCGGTGAATACAACTATAAAACAAGTAAAAAATGCGCCGAAGTTTCTTCGGCGCAATCGAGTTTTCTGTATAGCGTATAATGCTGTATGAGCCGCGACCCATGAAACTTTCAGCCACGCCCCCGTGGTGGCGTGTCGTATAGCGTTGCCAGACGCATGATCATGACTAACTTTAAACTTAAATGTAATAAAAACTACTGAGGCTAGATGACTGTGGGGTGGATGATCAGCATACCAATTTGCAGCCCTCTAGCCTCAGTAGTTTTTAAGATCTGAGGGCGGACAGAAAACGCGCGGGCGGACAGACGAAGCCGTCTCAATAGTGTTCTTTTACAGAAAACTAACAAGAAATTTGCATTTTAACCTGCTGCTTTTGCAAGATAGCCAGACAGGTAGCTTTAATTAGTTTAATGATGTCTTGAACCCCAGTCGCTTGAGGAGGGGATATAGTTGCAGGTTTCCAGTTTTTGAGCCACATAAGATATTACGCTCCCATGACAGTGGAGGATTTGTACATTTTTGTGTGAGAGCTTATTTGTAAAAGAAAGCGTTTAACAAAAGCTGTTACGTTTTGAAAATATTTCTAGATTATTTTCTGCAGGTAAAGTGACCCTTTGACAAAGTTTCAGCATAAGTTTTCATGATTCTGGAGCACCATTAAGAATTTAAGAACTTCAGATAACGAGGGGCCTACTTGTAAGGTTCATATGAAATGTCATATTTTGCCAAGAGCTGCATGCGTAGAGTCTAGTCGAATTATCATGTTTCATATCCGATGTTTGCTCCGGAATATTTTTAATAACTACAGGTTTTGATCAAATTTCACTTTTAGCAAAATTTCACTATTATAAACAGATATAGGTATATATAAAATGTTATTAAAGGATACACCATGATAAATGGTCTTGAGACTTTTCGCTGTTATTCTTGATTATAACAATTAGCAATAAAGTGTTATTAAAAGCGCATCTACTGTAGTTATTAGAACATGAGGTAATAGCTCTATAATTTGCTTAATTACCTAATTGATTCGGACAGAGTTTGTAGGGTTTATGAAATTACCAGAAACTGAATTCATTAGTGAATCGCCCTTCTCTCCCTTACCCCTAGGCGTCATATTTGTTTGTTGCTTTGTGAACTGAATATTGTCTGAAAACTAAATGATGGAAACGTACAGAATTTTAGCCTGTTACATTTAAGGCTTTATAGTAGCAAGTTTGAGAAAATCGTGAATTTCAGAGGTCATTGTTGCTAATTGATATATGTATATATATGTTGTGTGTGTGTGTGCGCGCGCAAGCGCGTGTGCTTGTAAAAGTACTTATATGTCGAGATCAAATTAGGTTCCAAAATAGATATCGGAAGTCAGTATTGGAGAACCATTGTTATTGGGAGATCGCTGCGTAGTACATTGTTTTAGCCTTTGTCCCCTGTTGCTTTTAAATGGCACCTGCGGGTTTATTTAGGCCAACCTTAGTATTTCACTTTTATGAACAAAAGATGTTCCTAATGAAAAGGATGCGTGATAATGAACAGCAGCAATGAATATCGCCATAATTTGTTTTTTATCGGACATATATTTTGATGTTGATTAGCAAATGGAGTTTAATTGTGTGGGAAGCAATAAACAGTTGTGTATATATTGACGCACAAGCACATGCATTTGCTTGCATGCACGCTTACATGCAGATTAGTTGTGCATTTACACACAAGTGCCTGTAAGGAATGAGTTAAAAATTCCTGTGGGAGCTTTCACTCCAACTGCAGTTGATGTATTAAAGCGTAAAACAGGCAGCGAGAAGAACGCCAGTCTCTCTCAGGAAGCGGATAGGTCTATCTATTTCGAGTTATATCAGTTCTTTCATGCGCTTATGTATGAGAATCATGCTTGTCATCTCTTAAAAAGGTAGTCTTATTTGTTTGGTTGCCACTTATACCTTCCTTATATCTCCTTTTTTGGAGTGGAGTGCCTAGGGAAGTTAAAGGTAAAATATATAAAAGGATTGTTTAAGAAACTCCTTAATGAAAGTGAAGTGGTGAATGGGAATGGAATAGATGAAATAAAACTTTCTTTAGATGATTTTTGTAATTGGATCTTCGAATTTCCACTGTCTATCCTAATCAGCTCCCTTCAGTGGTCTGGTAAAACTAAGGTATACTTAACTTAACTTAACAGCAATGAAACATTTCACAAAAATTCTCACACTTGCCTAACCGGGCACTCCCACTAGGTACAAACGAACTCACACCATTCCCATGGCACACCCATAATCCGGATTTTTAACCGGATAAGAGCTTCTAGAAGTTTCCATGCTGACACTACAGTATTTCAGCTCTACGTGTCGCTGTATCCGAGGCCCTCCCGATCTGGTGGCCAATGCTGAATCACACAGAATGTGCCGAGTCGTGCTTCAGCAGCTCTGAATCAGAAAATAGCCAAACACGGAGTGTCACGTTGTCACATTTATAATACACA
>NC_089752.1:42263747-42271247 GCF_040412425.1 Macrobrachium rosenbergii | reverse complement strand
TCTGCAAGATTTCCCAGCTGAATTCGGCAAAAGGTGTCGCACAGGTTTTCTTAAGAGTGCTTCTGGGCGAAATTGGAAAGGGGATTTTCTCCTCGACTGAAATGGAAGTTGTCACGGATATGGGATTTTCGCTGAGGAAATCTGTTGAACCTCCCAGGCCATTTTTATCGCATTACTCTAATTTTTTTTTCTGCTTTTAAAACAGTGTTTTGGTGTATTCCGCCAATAAATTGGCCTCTTCCTTTCAATTTAATTTTTTTGTAGGTCTTTCAATTCTTCCCTAAATAATTATTAGTCATAACTTTCTTATTTCCATTTGGTAACTCTTTTGAAGGCGTTTTTGCAACTTTTTATGCACCGTAGATCTAAAATAATTGATTAACAGTTAAAGTCAATCAAGTAAATGTAAACATTTCTGTATTGATGGCTGTAAAATTCTGAGGAGGATTAGGAGTATTTTTGTCAAGAATAGTGGAAAGATGAATAAATAAGAAAAAAAAAAGTTTGACTCCCAGGACTGCCATAATGTCAGGTGATTATTCGTTAAAGAGAAATGGTTGAATTTCCGACAATCTTAGCAAAGTTTGAAAGAACTGTTGAGAAACTCGCTAAAAGCTTTTGTCGATTAAGCAATTCGCGGTTTTAGAGAAACAAAGTCGAAAAGAGACTGGAAGAAGAAGAAATAAGAGGAAGGTTAGGACAACTAATGTGTTGTTTGAAACCATTTCCAACGTCTAACTACCTTCTGTGGATGCTAAGTTTCATCTTATGAATACATACTTTTGCAATGAAGTTTTCAGATATTCTTTAGCTGCTCCTCTTCGTATCGATCTCTTAACTTTGTTTAAATAAAATATAGAAGGTTAATTATAAGTATTATTGTTAATTCTAAAATGTTCTTATTTTTATCTGAAGTTGGATCTTGCTCTGGTAATGTTGCCTTTGTTTTTGGCTTCTTTTTCCTATATCGGAGGTTAATGAAATGGGTCTGGTGCTGTTTTTATCTGTTTGTATATATTATCATTTTTTTGGGAAGATGGTTGAAGGTTTTTGGGGCCGCGGACAACCCACAGTAGGTGCTCTTGCACTGGCCTTCAGAATTCCCTCTTATTAGGTACCGGAGGAGAAAAAGTTAAGTATACCTTAGTTTTACCAGACCACTGAGCTGATTAACAGCTCTCCTAGGGCTGGCCCGAAGGATTAGACTTATTTTACGTGGCTAAGAACCAATTGGTTACTTAGTAACGGGACCTACAGCTTATTGTGGAATCCGAACCACAGTATAGCGAGAAATGAATTTCTATCACCAGAAATAAATTCCTCTAACTCTTCATCAGCCGGTCGCGGGAATTGAACTCCGGCCCATCGAGTGACAGTCTGAAGCTCAACCGACTCGGCCAACAAAGGCCTGTACCGGAGGAGAACAAAAGGCTCTCCAAAGAAGGCTCTCTCTCTCTCTCTCTCTCTCTCTCTCTCTCTCTCTCTCTCTCTCTCTCTCTCTCTTTTATCAACCTGTTTTGTTTTCATTTAATTCAGATTTTGTTGCTGAAAATCTAAGGATGAGAAACTAGGAAATGTAGTTCGGTGACGTGTTTGGTGGGTGGTGTCCCACGAGGTGCTTGAAACTTTCAGAAGGTCAAAGAGCTTATCTCTTTCTTTCAATTTAATAGAATTTCTTGGATTCCTCATGTCTCCTTTTTGCTCCATAGTCAAGGGTATAGTTGGAATGTATGATAAGAATACATGCGTGAAGTGCTAGCAGGGAAGGACAAGGTGTTCCAGTATTAAATTATAGTCTAGCCACTAGCTCTGACGAGAAAGCGTTGACAGAGCCAGTAGCCGAAATTGCCATCGCTTTTTATTGTAAAATGATCTCGAAATACTTGATTGTATGCGCTAGATGAACGGATTTTCCTCCCTTTGCATTTCTTTTGCTCAAAATAACTTTTGAACTGAAAATAAATACTGATATTTTTTTTTTATCCATATCCAGCGAGTCACGATCAGTTATGCATTGGTTTCAAAGTTTTCCAAACAGAAGCTATTTCCCTGAGGGATCTATGCATTTATAAGGCATGGATGTAGTTTCTAAATATTTCAAATATCTTGCATTTATGGGAGTTAAGCATGTCTAGATATCTTTGTTTCCTTTGTAGTGTCCTTCCCTAGGCTTATTAATATTTCGTTTCCTTTTTATGTTCCAAAGAACCTCTCTCTCTCTCTCTCTCTCTCTCTCTCTCTCTCTCTCTCTCTCTCTCTCTCTCACGCCCACACACACAGCTACAAAAACTGATTATTAGTAATATATCCGTTTCGTTAGCCTAATCTTTACATGGTGTCAAAAGGGGGCAGGGCAATGTCAGCGAAGTTATCTGTGATAAATGCCATATAATTTTACTTGTTTTTTTTTATGTTTCTAAGCTTCCCCTTTCATTGTTAATATCGATATTTCAATTGAGGTACTGATATTGTTTCTTTCCTTAGTTAAAGCGCTGATAATCGTAAACCGGATTTTTTGCATTGTGCTCCACACTATACTTTTCCCACGCTCCAAGGCACGAAATCTGTTAAAGTTTGTGCTCAGTTCTTCCTCATAACATACGCTCTACCCTTAATGACAGCTGTACCAAAGCTCTCCACCCCGTCATCCTCACGGGCATGCTAGGTAAGATGGCAAGTTTGGAGGTGTTGTTATTCAGAAATGACTACCACTGTTTCGTTGTCTCCTTATCAACCGCCACGGTAGTAGGCGGTTAGTAAAATACCAGCCACCCGGAGTGCACAAAAACCCCGACTTTGGCCCTTTATAACTCAGGAAATATTCAACCGATCGGGATGAAACTCTGGCGTTAGATGTTTCCCGCTAAGGCCTCAAATCGTGCTAAATGTCTTCGAAATCCGTTCAGCCGTTCAGGAGATCCAGATATCGAATTTTGGTGTTCAAGAGATGTGGTAGGGGGTGGGTGTGTGGGTGGATGGGTGAGGGACCTAACATATCTGTGGAGCAATAACGGTAAAAGATACAGCCTTGATACTTAGTTTTTCTGAAAGCTCATATTCTGGAGGGATGCCTTTCAGGGTTTGTTTTTTGAAATAATGACATTTTAAAGTTACAATATGCCATTCAAATTAGCCACCAAATTAAAATTTCCTGATGCTTAGGTACGGACTGTTCACAACATTAGAAGAGATGACGTTTTCTTAATGTGTGTAAATAGCAAGTGGTGTTAAGAGGAGCCGGCTGACCTACTGCCAATTATCATAATTAAAATTTATCACACACGTTGAATTTACCTACATGGTTCTGGTTTTCGTGTTCGTTGACCTGACCTAAATAAAGAACCTCAACAGTTAGAATGTTTTCACACACGTGTGTATGTGTGTGTGTATATATATATATATATATATATATATATATATATATATATATATATATATATATATATATATATATATATACACACACATATATGTGTGTATATATATATATATATATATATATATATATATATATATATATATTGTATAATTATGCAGTAAACGAGCTGAGCTGACCATAATCACGGAGAAACCACATACTGTAGGTCTAAGAAAACTACGTCTAAAACTTAAATAGTACCCATTCCATTGTTACCACATTTTTCTCAATCTAGGGCGTCGCCATTGCGAAAAAGGACTGAAATCACGGGCAAAACAGTGATGAAATCACAAAAGGGGTAGTGAAGCCCAGCCACAAGAGACAGATATGGAGGTCAGGGGATACAAAGGAAGGGGTAGGGGGTAGGGCTTCACTCCGCAACCTGATAAATTATTATGAGTGCGAAAAGAGAAGTAGGAGTCTTTTCTCAATCAGTGTAGAAAGCGAGTGCCATTATAATACGCACAACGCTAACCATACCTCAAGAGATACACACTGGCACTTCTTCAAGCAATGCAGTTTGAAGACGTAAAGCAAATGTATCCACTCAGAGGTGCGCGATCTTATAAACGCAATGCTTCTTTGTGAGTAACTTTATTGTTCTTTTTTCTTCTTTGTCGTCGAGAATAATATACGGGCGTGCTCATTCCGATTGTTGCTGTGGCGGAGACTAGAGTAATGTTCAACAAAAGCCTAAATTCAGGGTCTTGACAGAATAGAGATAGGGACGCATTCTTCGTGGTTTCAGGAAAATGAATGTATATAATTGGTACTGGAATCAGGCGCTCTTGCATAATTTTCACATCAGCCAAAACGAAGCCTTTTCAATATGCGTATTATAATGGCACACGCTTTCTGTACTAATTGAGAAAAGACTCCTACTTCTCCTTTTCGATTTCATCATAATTTATCAGGTTGCGGAGTAAAGCTCTACGCCCTATCCCTTCCTTTGTATCCCCTGACCTCCATATCTGTCTCTTGTGGCTGGGCTTCACTACCCATTTTGTGATTTGATCACTTTTTTTGCTCGTGATTACCCCAAGAGCCGTTCCCCAAGGGGCAGTACTATGACAGAGGTTCGGTGCACAGGAATTACTAAAGGGTGTTAATCGCTTTCCTTCAACCCCTAGTTGCATCCATTCTTTAGCATTGTTCTTTACCTCCATTCCTGCTCTTTTTTTCATTCTTGCTGGCCGACCTCTCTAACTGTTATTCCTTAGTACAGCTGTTGGGGTTTTCTCCCAGTTTCGCTTTTAGATCCTTGTACTTAATCTCATTTATTTTATAGTTCCCTTTGTCCTGCTGTCCAACCCCTCCAACTCCCCTTTTTTTCATTTTCTGTAGCGCTGAATGGCCGAAGATGTCCCAGTGCTGGCTTAATAGCCGAAATTTTTAATATAAGAATTATTTACTAAATGATTTGCGGCGAGGAGGCTTTATTACAGTTTCTTAGCATCTGAACTCAGGGTTTAATTTTTAATTAAATCTATTTCTTGTTAGCTGTTTTTGCTTGCATAGGCTAGTGCCGTAGCAGATATGCAGCCTGCGGATGCTCTCAAGTTATCTTCACTGACGAAAGTGGAAGCTTATCCTGTTAACCTGTGTGTGTGATTGAGCATGCGTTAGCACCATGTATCAATAACGGTTAAAATATAATTCGATGACACTTTGTTGAAAATTCATTAGGTGACCTTATCATGGCCTTATTAACATTAAAGAGTATACGGTTTAAAGGTCACGATCAGGAACTGTGGGCGATTTTAATGTTTTATTGCCAGTTACATTAGCTGTAGCGTTTTCATACTCGGAAACTATGATCGTAATACCTTAGTAATTTATCAAGTTTTTTTCTTTTAAAGTCAAATATTAAAGTTACAGATTTTTTGCGGTTTCAATGCTTCATAGCCGGGTATACATATTGCGGTATTCCATGCGTATTGATTTTTTTGTACAGCTTAATTCTCAAAATAATTATGTTTACCCAGTTTATTTTCAGGAGGTCAGGGCCTGGAGAAATTTACAGCATTTGATATGGTGCTGTCCTTCTGGTGTGGAAAATAATACTTTATTTATTCACCGCTAATTGCCTTTGTGCTCTCTGCTAAGTGCTCTTGTTAAGCAATTCATATTAAAGATGATTTTGGGTAGAAATTATGTGCTTATCCTTGTATACATTATGATGATGTGGTATGTTAAGAATTTTATGTTGAATCCAAGTTTAGAAACAAAAGCTTCTTTATTATGATAGCATCATAAAGTGACCGAATGGAGTGCAAATTTAATATGCTTGTTCCCTGAACTAAAGTAAAATATCCTTATGCAATAGGACTGATGGTCCAGATGAAGGAAAGTTGTCTTTGCGCGGAAGCCAGTAGATCTGTGGTATTTATTGGATATTATTTGAGTATCTGCTTAATTATTGTCTTTTTATGAGTGAGGAGGCTTGTCCCTCACTCATTATTTTTTTGTATTTTCCGGAGGTCATTGGTCAACATTTTGTTTATCTGTCCTCATGGGCGATGGCTACATTGCCCTTGACTGCAGTGATTCTGTGTTTGTCTTGTTCTCGGCGGAAGAAGTCTTCAGCGACCCTTTTCCTGAATGATGATGTTTGTTTGCTCTTTCCACTGGACAAGGTTGTTTTGCTTCTCCTAGTTTATGTGTGTTTTGGTTCCGTAATTTTTTTATGTGCTGAGTATTTTTCTTGCTGTTGTTCATTTCAATTTCGTTGTTCGATTTAATGTAATCGTAGGTCGCATGTTTGTATAAAAGATGTTGTAGAAAGAAAATTTTTGTCATTTTCGAGTGAAGCACTCAAAGCTCACAGTGCATCAGTGATTGAAGTCGAAAGCATTAAATCTGATTAGGCTACCTGCCTTTACTGCTATGGTGACAGGAAGGCGACTGTACGTGTTTGCATGGGAGTGAGAGAGAAGTGTTCTGAGTAACCGGCCCTCTTGTAATGATATTTACTGATGATGCAACATTTCAGATCCATCTAATGCATTTAGCGGTAATTAATTCTTACATGGTTTTGTTCCTCTCTGAATGAATGGGACTTGATCAGCTACTCGACTCTGCGGGATATTCTGCGTGTTATCTTGACTCACCTGGCCAAACGGCGTGGTACTCGTTGGCAGTTTGTGATAACACCTAGGACATCTGTTATAGTCTATAGAAAGCCTAGAAAGATTTGCATTGAGGCTTAGACGAACGAATGGCCAGTTAGACAGCATTATGGAAGCGGACACTTCAGCCAGGCTGCTGAACAGCACAGTTAATCGTAGAACAAGCACATGCTTGAGACAGAGTTATTATTACTCTATATATGCCGTTCGTTACGTGCATAACATTTTTCCCGTATCATATCGTCTCTCCCTCTGCTTACCTCATTTTCGTCATTTCACTTCCATCGTCCTCAGACTTCACAATATTGCAACCATTTTTATATTTATATTGAACATGCCCCACAAAACAGCTCTGAAATGCGAAGACATTAATTTTATATTATTTCTCTCTTCAGAACAATGTCGCCTCTTGCCAAGGTTATGTTCCTGGTATTCGAAAAAAAGGGCTCTTTATATTTCCTCAGAATATTGTTGTTCTTTTTGTGTCGTGCATGCTTTCTTTACCGTCAGACGTATTCCTCCCTGCATAATGGTGCGTGTCTTGCAACACAGCGCTTGTTATTGTCTCTGCTCCCTTCGCAATACTATCTTGGGGTCGTTGAAGCAGTTTTGATATTCGTCTTGCAAAATATTTCTATACTCGTCTGTCAGCTGCACTTTCAAAACGGCTGTGCCTTTTCTTACAAATTTTGAAGTATTTTGTTTCCCGTGTAATGGGGGGGGTTGTATCAGGCAGTTCCGCTGATAAGTAAATTTTAGCATTCTGAGTTTTGCGTTTCGTGTTCGTAAAGTTAGATAAATTCAGAAGTATTTTACTGTAGTCTTTGGAATTTAATATTATTTCGGAAATTTATGGGTTACCGTATTCCTCCTGTACGCTTGTGATTCCAATCATGGGAACTTTGCAGTCATCTGTTTTATATTGTGCCATATCCCGAGTAGTGGTTTTCACAT
>NC_089752.1:42231247-42258747 GCF_040412425.1 Macrobrachium rosenbergii | reverse complement strand
GGCCGTAACAGTGATGTTGTTGCTTAGCAATATTTTTCTGTTGCATTCGAGAGAACTCCAATATACCGACTTATATTTGTTATTCTTTTTATTTACCTTAAAAAACCGTTCGTAAACTGTCAAAGCTTATTTAAATTAGTACTACACATTATTATATTAGTTTTGCCCGGTTAGTGTGAATCGAAAAGAACTCTTTATTTTGCCCTTTAATTTAGATTGTAATGTATACGAATGTAATGTTGATGGAACAACAGTCCTCTATGGCTCATTCAGTCAGAACGAAATATATCTTATTTTGAAAGGAAAAGTTTAGTGAGCTATATCCGCTACAAAGGAAGGTGATCAAGGCAGATGGACCGTCGATGTCAGAACACGGTGTGCAGACAAAATGCCGACGGACATGATGTCGATGGTCATAATGTCGACTGACAAAATGTCGATAGGCAAAATAACATATGTCTAAAGGGGACAAAATGTCGACGGAATAAAGGAAAACATTATAAAGAACATGACATGATGGTAGGTTTGGTAAACAAAAGCCATAATTGATAAAAAATGTATCAATAAGCACAACATTTATTTATAAAAAAAATAATTAATGAAAACTTTATCAGTGATACAAGTGTTACAAATTATGAACAACTGCTGTTAGGAACATGACGTAAGTGATGATAGGTTTGATAAACAAAAGACATAATTGATAAGAATTGTATCAGTAAGTACAATATGTATTTATTAAAAAAAACATAATTAAAACTTTAACAATGGCACAAATGTTACAAATTAGTGCAATTGCTGTTAAGAACATGACATAAATGAGGATAGGTTTGATAAACAAAAGATTTGATTGATAAAAATTTTATCAATGAGCACAAAATAAAAATAAAATTAAAATTTTACAGATTATGCGGCAACTGCTGCTAAGAACTGTATCCCTTGATCTGGATTATAGTTTGTGACAAGGTTCTTTAATCTCTGGTTGATTGTAATATATTTTAGGTTCTGCCTTTCAGTTTCTTTCCATTGAGTTAATTTCTGTATATGCTTGTTTTTTTTTTTTTAACCAGATTTTCTAAAGATGCCTGCTTAATAACCATTTTCCTATTAAAACCATTATGCCACCCTTCGACCGCATTATTTGTGCGTGGCAAGTCATTTACGACACGATTATGAATTAACCAAAGTTGGATTTCGTAACAGGGTTTACGTCGTCGCCCACGTTGGACCACACCTAACCATTTCGCTTCAAGTTTTAAGTATAAGTATACCTAAGTTTAACCAGACCACTGAGCTGATTAACAGCTCTCCCAGGGCTGGCCTGAAGGATTAGACTTATTTTACGTGGCTAAGAACCAATTGGTTACCTAGGAACGGGACCTACAGCTTATTGTGGGATCCGAACCACATTATACCGAGAAATGAATTTCATTCACCAGAAACAAATTCCTCTAATTCTTCATTGGCCGGCCGGAGACTCGAACTCGGGCTTAGCAGAGTGCTAGCCGAGAACTCTACCGACTCGTCCAACAAAATACGATAAAAATTCATTTAGCACAGATTCTACTTCATCCGTTAGAGAAGCAAGAAGCTCATCAAATAAACGATATACGTAATCAGAAGGAGCAAATGCCAGTGCTTGAAACTGCTTTATGATGAAAGCATTCCTGGTTTCCGTATACCAGGACTGTACGCCAAAAGACTAGATTTTGCGCCAAAGGCATTGGCCAAAATGAAAAACATCCATAAATAACAGTAGTTGGGAATATCATCTTTATACTATTAATAGCGGCTCTCTCGAAATCAACACTGATTGAGGTTGGGTTCAAATTGCGGTCTTTTAAAAAATTAAAAATAAACTCGTAAGTTTGCTTATCCTTCTTCCTAGTAAGGCAATACACCATTAGTAGGGTTTTGTTATCTGTAACAAGGGCATGAATGGTATACAATTGCTTCTCTAAAAGAGGTGAATCAAACGTTCCATTGCAAAGCCATGTTGAATATGTTTCTAACATTCTAAGATTGTTACATGTTGAGTAAATAATAATCGCCTCATTTTCGTGTAGCAAAGAAGCTTCTCCTCTTGTAATCGTAGTCAAACCTTCATCTCTGTTACTTACATTGCGTTGTCGTCTAATGGTACGAATAATTGATTCTTTCTTTGGCAAAGCGCGACACACATCTAGTGATACGATTGCTGTAGCGTTGTGGATTATATGAGAGGGAATACCTTCTGTAACACTGGCCATGTCTTTCATTTTGTTCTGACCTTTAAGAGCATCACATCTGAGATTATCAGGCTGGTGATAATGGATTGTAAAAGAAAGTACAGTATTGTTAGAAGTTGTTAATCTTCCACTACAGCATCCACATTTTTACAGCGCCGTAAAATCCTGTTTTCCTTTTGCTTATCTACAACGTAAGCATAACCTTCGTAAAGAAGTTTCTTGCCACCTTCATTCGTTTTTGTTGTCTCCATTATAGTGTCGGGCTGCTGTATAAAAACACCTTCAACGCACTTCGGGTCTTGAGGAACTAATAGTGTTGGAAAAATATGCTAAAACGTTAAACAATCTCTCTTTGTTAACAACTTCTTTAACAAGACAGCTACCAATTGAACGTGCTTTATTATAGATAGACTAACTGAGCAGATAGAAAAGGAGATAGGGAGAAAGAAAAAACTAAGTGAGAAAATGAAAGGGAGTTTGTTAAAAGTTAATTAAATTGTTTTATTTTACTTATTTACTGTCGTCGACATTTTGTCCTGTTCGAACGAATGTCTACATTTTGCCCGTCGACATTATGTCCATCGACATTGTCCGGCAACCCTGAGCACCTATCGTGTGGGAGTTGTCATTCTAAACATATATGTTTATCGCAGATTTTAGTTACATAGTATTTATTGCCAGACTCATCTCATGGTCCACTAAGACTTTACGTCACTTGCGATGACAGGAGGTTTATCTTGCTTTTATCAGCTTTCAGTGTAAGACGTAAGGGATATGAGAGATAACTTACACTGAAATAAAGAAAAAGTATTTATAAAAAGCGCTTGAAGTTCGTTACATACCTGAACTAAGGTTCCCCTTTTCAAAGAGCCTGTGGATGTCTGTTTAGATTGATACATGTGAAGGTATTTAATTATGAACAATAAAATGTCAACGGAACACCGCTTTTCTGCTTCCATTTCATTTTCGTGGATTAGGCATAAGGAGAATTATTTTTTCCTCCTCCTCATCCCAAGCCTCACACTCTCGAGCTTTACACCGAAATCACGAGATTTTCATCACATTTTACCGCTTCACAGTTTTCTGCATAAAGTCTTTATCGACGCTTTCGAGAATTTTAGCGTTTGCTCTTGCCATAAATCCTTGATACGTTTTAAGTGAAAAAAAAAAATGTGCAGGATAAGACGGAGATGATCTTTTTGGGGACTTTTCGCCAGTATAGAACACGTTCTTAGTCTTATCATTTGCTCTCTCTCTCTCTCTCTCTCTCTCTCTCTCTCTCTCTCTCTCTCTCTCTCTCTCTCCTATTATGAACTCAGTTCGTGAATCTACTAATCTGGAAGGGAGTTTCTATCGTATGACCACGAGATTGCTGAGGATATGATACAATTTCGTCATTCTATCGCAATGAAAAGGTAAAGATTTACAGTTTGATCGATCGGATATGACAGCAGACCCCTATGTTGCTATACTCTGCCTTTTTTCTCTTATTTTTACGTAAGTCATTTGGGCGCACGAGGATACGCATATTAATATTTGTATATGTATATTTGTTATATATATATATATATATATATATATATATATATATATATATATATATATATATATATATATATATATATATATATATATATCACACCGTGATTTATATACAATCATGAAGCTACAAATGTCGCTTATTGTCAAATTCACGCTATCTCGGGAATATCCCCGATGGGGAATTATCACCGAAGGGATTGGTTCTGCTGGGTCTCGATCCCACCCTTGATGGCTCACTGGGTAGACATCGACTGGAGTCGCTGGATAAGTATCTGTTTCGAGGGATCGAGACCCGGCAGTACCAATCCATTTATCACTTATAAATTCCCCTTCGGTGATAATACCCCATTGGGGATATTCCGAGTAAATGACGGTGTGATAAAAAAATTTGCATATATAAATCTATATATATATATATATATATATATATATATATATATATATATATATATATATATATATATATATATATATATATATATATTATATAACAAATATACTTATGCAAATATTAATGTGTGTGTCCTCGAGCGCCCAAATGACTTACGTAAAAAATAAGAGAAAAAAAAGGCAGAGTATAGTAACATAGGGGTCTGCTGTCATATCCGATCGATCAAACTGTAAACCTTTACCTTTTCATTGCGACAGAATGACGAAATTGTATCATATCCTCAGCAATCTCGTGGTCATACGATAGAAACCAATGTACGACACGATATGAGATACGGATGGATATATATATATATATATATATATATATATATATATATATATATATATATATATATATATATATATATATATATATATATATATATATATATATATATATATATATATATATATATATATACACATATATATATATACATATATATACATATATATGTGTATACATACATACATACATATATATATATATATATATATATATATATATATATATATATATATATATATATATATATATATATATGTGTGTGTGTGTGTGTGTGTGTGTGTGTGTAGTCTGTTATAATATGCATTTGCTACATGTACAAACGAAACGGTTTAGGAAAAACATTGTTGTTTATAAGTGTCCGTGTGTATAGGGCTTGTACGAACAAATTTATAGAGAAACTACCCAAAATTGGGCATGCATTTGCCCTTATATATTTCCGTCTATACAAATGTTTGTTATTGAAAAATCTTCAGAGATTCTTGTGCTTCCATCCCAAACAAGTAATGTTATTTAGGGAAGAATTTTCAGCAGAATCCTGGATCCTTACAAATACAGTGTCGAAATCTTTTCGTATTTTTGTCCTGCAAAACTTGGGCGTACGATCCTGGATGTTTTCAATATATTCCTAGAATTGGAGTTGAATCTCTTTTTCGTCTCCCTCCTTTCAATCCCCCCTCCCCCATTCCTTATACTTCGTATTAAAATCTCTCTTTTAGTCTCCGTGTTTTAATCCTTTCATCTGTGTCACTTTATTTAGTCGCCATCCTATTGTTACTAATTATATCATGTGTTTGTATATCTTTCTTTTTGGGAGCTTGCTTTCCCATGAGCTGTGAATAGAATTACTGTTACAAAGCAGGTTTTTGAATTATCTCATCTTAAAAGCATTGTAATTATCTGTCAGCTACGTCAAGAAAACCACACAGTAAATTCTATCAGAGCATCATGGGGACTCCGTGTACATCAAGGTCTTTAATGTGCTTTATTTCACAATTTTGCATTTATGGACTTTCTTTTTGTTATCTTCTCATATTGGGATAAGGCAACATTATTATTATTATTATTATTATTATTATTATTATTATTATTATTATTATTATTATTATTATTATTATTATTACCCCATGACTATAAACCCCTATCGTACAAGCAAATAAAATTCCTAACAATAGAATTCTTTGAAATCTACAACTAGAATCTCTTCCACCTTGTGTCTGTAAATTTCTAATTGTCGGAAGATTACTTCTTGAACTAATCAAATTGTCAGGGATCTAGATTTACTCTTCTTTGGTATTTCCTTTTCTTTTATATTTCATTATCCCCCTCACCAAGAAATGTGAACCGAGAAACTTTTGGAAGAGAACGCCCTCTCTCTCTCTCTCTCTCTCTCTCTCTCTCTCTCTCTCTCTCTCTCTCTCTCTCTCAGACACACATACACACAGACACACACTCACCGTCGCGTACAGCAGATAAGAATCATAACTGGCAGCGATGTATTCAGAGGAAAAGTTACAGATTTCTGCTTCTGCCTCCCACTCACATCATTTATCTAGTCTTTAATTGTTTCAATACTTTTTTAATTGTCTCCTTCTATTACTTTGATTAATCTTTCTCACTCTACCCCTTGCACCATAGTCATTTTCATTTTTTGTTTTCAGAACAAAGGTCGGTTCTACGAATGCAATATTATTATAAATATGTTACTTGTCATTTCCCCAAATTCATTCCTTAATCTTCTGGTACAGGTCATGGTCACCATCCAGAAACTATGAAGCAACGCAGAATTATGAACTCCCGCTATGAGTGATGGACTTAAACGAATACCTAACAAGTCATCTTTAGACAAGTAAATTCTGGTGAGTAAGAGACAGGAAAAATAACATACTTTACTTTTCTTTATCGCTCAGAATGATTTTAAATCAAAGAAAGAATACTGATTTGAAAATTTAAATATTTTGATGATTCGTGGCTTTGTTGATGTGAAAATTCAAAACAGTTGCTGTATATCTCAATCTCTGAAACTATAAGTCTGTGAAACAAGGCACTGTAAAGGATAAAAGAGAGATTAAAAATGGTATAGAGACGTTTGGTAAAAAAAATTATGATTTATGTCCATTAGAAGACATGAATTTGAACAAAAATCCCCATCCCGCTCCATGAATCTGAACAAAAATCCTTATTCCCCCCTTCTCTCGCTCTCTCCATTTACTTTTAAGTTTTCATCCTTTTCTATATTATCTTGCACTTGAATAATTGCCTTGGAATAAAGATAATTATATGCCATTACCACATCCGAGAGCGATGTCCAAGTGAAGCAACAGATTGAACAGCTTTTGAAGAATGCATTTTTTAAGGGGTCCCTCAACTTGATGGTTTGCTTGCTTTATGTTTGGGACTACCTTTGTTAACTTTTTTTTTTACTATTTTTTTTATGTTTTGTCTCTGTACATGAGCTTGTATTTTCTGAAAGTCAGTTTATACATCCCAATTTCTCCCTAGCTTTAATCTTACAAGACTATAAAGGGAAGTTTTCTTTGGGCGATAAAACCTCTCGCCTAAACAGAAGCACGAACTTCATTGTGGCAGCTCATAGACGTAAATGGGATGTTCCTTTGTTTTTTTTATGGAGTTCTTTCAAGGGAGAAGGGAAAGCGTTATTGATGAGGGCTGTTATCATGGGAAGATTATCTGTTCAACGACATGAAAGGAAATGGGGACTGAGATTTGCAGAGAGAAAAGGTACAGGGAAGCAGAGCAAAAACATTGGAACATTTGCAGATATAAAAAAAATATTGTTATTAAAATATCGTAAATCATGTTTAGCGACAATTTCATGTCGTTTTCTTTATGCTGTTAATAGGGATGAAAGGTCATGAAAATGAGTAAAATGAGCGTAGTTAAGTTTTTAGTCTTTAGGATTATTACAAAGGAAGGTAATGGTACACATTGTTTTTTTAAACCTGATATTCGCAGAGGTTATTCATGTGTATTTAAAGCAATTTTGTTTTTATTAACTCGCTTTTATGAAAATAAATATTGGATTTACTGATTTTTAGTTTCGTTACACCTGACGTGGAACACTTTGCTGTTATTATAGTATCAAGAAAACAGTTCTGCGATCTAATACACCACCTTGTATTTTGAATAAACTATATCTCAGCTTCTGTATACAAAGTCGATTTCCAAGGCTGTTGAGAGATTTGTCACTGATTGTGTTTCAACTAATTCCAGGAAACGATATTATCAGTGCTTGGTCTCGTCTAACTTTATCTACTTATTGTCTGGAATTTATCTACTTATTTTTCTCTGTCTGTCGAAATATGTGAGTATTTATTCAACAGACAAATAGCAAGATGGAGCCACATCCAAAGCGTCATGTCTGGACAGAGAAATTAAGTGACCCAAATGAAACGGTCTCTGCTTAATTCTGTTGGCAACATGGAGGTGGGTGAAGGGGGCCCTTCTTAAAGCCTCAGGTTATTATGTAGCCGAATTAGTTCAATTACAGCCATCGCCTGGCTCTCTTCCCTCTTCTCATTTCCCTTCCTCTTGACACCAAATCTTTCCCTGCTGTTTGTTAGCAATTTCAACAGGGGAGGAAATCATGGAATGTCGTTATATTCTTATTCTATCTTATTTTATCTCCGTTGGGGGGGTTGTGCCGTCAGTGCACCTCATGCGGTGCACTGTGAGCATTACTTAAAGTTCTTTGCAGCGTGCATTCGGCCCTCAGCAGAAACCCCTTTCGTTCCTTTTACTGTACCTCCTTTCATTTCTCTTTCTTCCATCTTACTTTTCACCCTTTCCTAACAATTGTTTCATAGTGCAACTGCGAGGTTTTCCTCCTGTTACAGCCTTCAAATCTTTTACTGTCAATTTCCGTTTCAGCGCTGAATGATCTCATAGGTCCCAGTGCTTGGCCTTTGGCCTAAATTCTACATTCATCTCAACTCAACTCTATCTTATTTTATGTTTTATTCAAAATAAAATATGGAATGAAGTAAAGTTCATGAACATAAAGGAAGTGATTATCTTATTTTTTTTTTTTTTTGCGATTGGAACTTGTCAAATGCTGTGGTTTAACATCAGTTAATTTGACGGCAAATCTGTGCCAGAGTGAGTATTCTTGATAATGATATTGCTAAGTTTGATGTTTTGTTCCCTTTTGCTTTTATACTGTGGAATATTTCTTATGTATTTATTCTTTTGATGGTGGTTGGAAGATGGCTTAAACTCTTAAGTTTTTCTTTTATATTTCTTCCATTTAAACCTGGGTTTCATAAGACCATCACCAAGCCCATTTGCTAGGTGTAAGTCTCAGCATTAAATTTGCATAATTTTTTTATTGTGTATATACATTCTAATACAACGTACACTCTCAATAATATACAGTCTGTTTTTAAAGGTTTGCACACAGCATATTTACTGCTTTAGTACTACGCGTAGATACACTTACATGTAATCTGTAAATTGGAACTTCAAAGAGAAAGCCAATCAGGTTGTCAGTCTCCTGACTTTCCATTTAGAAATATCTTTCCCAGTAACAAGAGAATTTATTGTATCTGAGGTCTCCTGTGCAGTTCATTACCTCGAAGATCCGCCATAAATTTCTTTGGGCAGGATTTATTGCTTTCAAAGACCTTTCGATTGTGAGAGATTGCAACTCTCTCGGGTTCCCATTCATTGATCACCTTCGTGATCTGTCTCTGAATTTTCGAGACTAAGAAAGATTGTTTGGCGACTGCACTTCGTTTTTTCGCTCGACAGCTTGATTGGCGATTCTAGTTCGTTGGATTGAATTGAACTGAATATAGAATTTAGGCCGAAGGCCAAGCGCTGGAACCATGAGGTCATTCAGCGCTGAAATGGAAATTGACAGTAATAGGTTTGAAAGGTGTAACAGGAGTAAAACCTCACAGTTGCACTATGAATCAATTGTTAGGAGAGGGTGGAAAGTAAGATGGAAGAAAGAGGACATGAAAGTAGGTACAGTAAGAGAAACGATAGGGGTTGCAGCTAGAGGTCGAGGGCACGCTGCAAAGAACCTTAAGCAATGCCTACAGTACACCGCACGAGGTGCACTGACGGCACTAACCCCATACGGGGTAGTTCATTGATCGGTTAGTAGGTTCTGATTGAGGCTTGTCAGTGTCAAGATTAACTGACATTATTGTTTTAAATGGCGTAGGACGGAGTTGTCCTTGTCTAATGTCTTTTTAGAGCATATCTATCATTTGCCTTGATTAGGATAGGAAAGTGTTTGAGGGTAGATGCCTTATGGGAGATGCTGTCTAGATTGGATGAGGAATCGATGGGTTTCATGGATGCTCGAAGGTCCCTTGTTCTTAGAGACGGAATTATAACAAAGGTTGGATGGTCAGAGGGGTCTTTGATTTGGAAAAATATTTGAAAGACTTTATATGATAAATTAATTCTCAAAAGAAGGAAAAAATCTTGTGAATTACAAACATGCAAGTTACACAAGTGCTTATTATTATTATTATTATTATTATTATTATTATTATTATTATTATTATTATTATTATTATTCATTGAGGGCGCATGTTAGCATCAGAAAACTTGACCAATCTTGACGACACCACCTGGTTACTTATTCTTAATCTTAATAATCACAAACATGGATGAAAAGGTTCGAGTGATCTCCGTTCGAGAAATATAAAGAGAATCGAGGAAGTTATCTCTTTACATATATTCATTCTTAAGCTCAAACAACACGGCCGTGTGCTAGTTGTAACGGTATTTACTGGGTTTTACCTAAAACATGAATATATATTTATTCTAGAGAAGCACGAAATTCTCGGCATTCCCATTGTTTACACACATATTTTTCTTCAAAGACAATGGAAATTTATTTTAGAAACGTGTATCATAAATCCAGCTGCCAAACAGTGTTTTTCTAAACTTTATCGAACACTGAACGTGAATCAAGATTTATTTCAGGTATGACCAGCACCTAAATATGAAAAATAAATATTTTCGTTCGTGTGTAACCACTTCTATCGTCCAGGAAATATCGTCCGATGGAGCGAAAACATCAAAACGACTCGATATTTATACGTATACAATCACGCGAAACAGATACGAATGATTCATTTTTGGAAGTCGACTGCGTCACAGATTTTATTAGCAGTCTTGTCTTTTATGACTTGGTCTTTGAAGTTTTCAGAGTTATAGGATCGTTGTGAGAACAAAAGACCATGTCATTTTTCTCTTCGTAGAAACGCTTCTATAACCTCTATATATTACACAAAATAGAAAAATTTTGTAATGTAAATCATACTGTTGTTTTTATCTGATTAGAGCCTTCTTGTTTCGTTGAACAGTATCATTTCACCACAACCGTTCTTGTTATTATAAACTTTTTCTGTTTTTCTTGTGATTTGCTTCCCATAAGGGAATGGTTTGAATAGACTTCCAACGAGCGGCAGGAATGAAACGTTAATATTGGTCCGATCTTAATTTACTAACTGTTGTAAGACTGAGCATTTATTTTTATATCACTTTTTAGTGTTCTGTAAAAGAAACTATTGTGCCGGCTTTGTCTGCCCGTCCGCACTTTATTCTGTCCGCCCTCGGATCTTAAAAACTACTGAGGCTAGAGGGTTATAAATTAATATGCTGATCATCCACCCTCCAATCATCAAACATACCAAATTGCAATGATCTAGCCTCAGCGGTTTTCATTCTATTTAAGGTTAAAGTTAGCCATAATCGTGCTTCTGGTAACGATATAGGATGGGCCACCACCGGGCCATGGTTAGAGTTTCATGGGCCGCGGCTCATACATAATTATACCGAGACCACCGAAAGATAGATCTATTTTCTGTGGCCTTGATTATACGCTGTAGCGGCTGTACAGAAAACTCGATTGTGCCAAAGAAATTTCGGCGCATTTTTTACTTGTTTCTTTTAAACTTCATTTTATTTCAAAACTAAATTTTCACTCTCCTTATTTGGGTGGTATACACTTTTGGTTTCAAGTCACTGTCTAATTACAATCTCTCTTGTTTGCTTTCTTTATCGGGTATCAGCCCAAAGTTGCGGATTTTCAAGTGGCTGTGACTCATTTCGGGAGACTCCTTCCTTCATCGGCCAGAGGCAACGGAAGAGACAAGTGGCCAGTTGGTTGGCTGGTTTAGGCCCGTGGTTCTCAACCTTTTTTGACCCTTCCACCCTTCCACCATATGCCAGAAGGTCATCCCCTCCCCCTCTTTCCAAAGTGTCTGCCTCAAAAAGGTGCATTCCAAATAATATGCAACAAAATACTAACGCAAACACACAAGCATACGGAGAGAAAGCCCAGTGTGACCTCTCAGTAGTGTGGACCGGTGTACCCTGCATTTTTTGTGGACCTAGAGCCAGTTTGAGCCTGCCAATCTGTGGTTACAATTCCCCCCCTGACACTCTGATAATTCCCCCCAGGCGGAACCCCCCACACCATTGAGAACCACTGGTTTAGGCCCTTGCTTAATAGTGGCCCATATGAAATGATAAGTTGTTGAAGTGCAAAGGAAGCCTGATGTGGACCTCTGTATTATGAAAAGTCAACTGATACACGCTGAAGGCAGTAGTTAGGTCACAAGTGTTTTAGGGGGAAAAAGGCCTATTTTCCCTCGTAGCAGATCCTGTTTTGTGGTCGTAAGGTACATCGGGGCTGTGTATTATTTATTGTTGTGTTAAGGTTTATTTCCAGTTTCCAGTTTTGCTGACATCGTTTGGTTGCTCTGATACCCTCAGGTACTGTTATTTTCAGCCCGAATGGTTGTTATTAGTTTATTTGTTTTGCCAGGTAAGTTCTGTGTACTGTACACCTGTTTCCCACCGTACTGAATGTCAGGCGGCAATCATCAGGAGCGCTTTACAAGGTTTATTTTGTTCAAATGGATGCATTGGTTATTATTACCATACAACCTTGATTGTGCATGCTACATTGCACTGGAACCCGGCAATGCCTGTCATGTCTCTCCAGGGTGGACAAACAGGTTTGCAGGAGGAGGTCAGATATATCATTTCTCCCCTACCCTCCAGATCCCCTACCTACCCCGCACCCACCCGGGGCGGACAAACAGGTTTGCAGGAGGAGGGTATATGTGTCATGTCTCCCCTACCATCCCTGACCTCCTACCTACCCTGCCCCGACCCAGGGCGGACAAGAAAGTTCCACTCTAACCTTGTTTTTATAGATTATTATTGTGATTGTCATCATTTTTATTATTTCTCTTCACAGCTTATTTTTCGTGCTAATCCGCATCTGGTTAATCATATTGAATGATGTACTTCAGTATTATAGATCAATGAATATGAGATCATACCTTTAACATATTAAGGGAAATATACTACTAACGTTTACGGATTTAGAGAAACACTTGGAATGTATTGTCATCGTACTGATTTTCTATGCATTTTGTTAGGCAGCTTTCAAGATAGCTTATCATATTTATTTATGAAAAAACCGACAACCCCGAACTGACACTGCTTTTTCAAGCCATTAGTTTACAAATTAGTTGTTGAAGAGTCTTTTAAATGCTGGCTGGAACGTCATCTTCCCAATCGTTTAATTCTATTAATGGCTCTGAGTTGAGAATTTGGATGCACTGCCATGCTGCTCTTAGAGGCGCGATTTTTTTATAATGTCATATTTTCAGGCAGAATACAAACACACCTTTACTCGTAGTAAAACGCATCCGCAAGGATTCAGGCATAGTGGGCTCCTTAGCATACAAAACGAGCCGTAATTATGAAAGTTGGCCGGTCATTAATGCTGCCAAATATCATCTTGGTGAATGGGAAAAGGCAAAAGGGAGGGAGTGAAACGCAATTTCCAGGGGAGAAAATGAAGGAATCATTTGAGAATCTCCTGTCATAGTTACAATTTTATGAAACGTTCGGTCGGCCCCTACACGTTTCGCGCTAATATCTACCTGGATTGACAGTACAGAAGCAAAAGCGTAGAAACAGTTTGAGGATTTGCTTTTAGTCTTGATAGTTGCGGGTTTTGGGAGGTGGGATGGTTTACGGCATTCGTGTGAGGATGAGGGGATCGAACGATAATGATTCTGTGGTATTTTGTCTTTGTTGTTGTCGTTCATTCTATTTCGGTCTCAGTTTTTTGCATTGCAATTTTCTTTTTCTTTATTGTTTACTTGTATTTTCTCGAGGTGCAGTGCTAGATAAATAATTCCACGTATAAACTGGCGAAAGAAAGAGACAGATAGAACAATGAACATAAATTGGGAAGCATAATCATGTCTGTCAGTTTTGATAAATGCCTCCTACTATGTGCGTACGATCAGATCCAATTACTTGAGTATCCATTACTCATATTTACAATGAATATTTACTTCGTATTAATATGGGAGAGAGAAGATGCAATAAAAGGATTTGCGAGAGTTCGTGAGGAGACATTTATCAGGACTGGCAGACAAATACTTCCAAGGCTAAACTCCTTTCGCATTGTCGTCGTCTTGTCGTCTCGTCTCGTCTTATAAGTAAAAATATTTACCTCTTGGCATAATTTAATCGAAAATTAACGTCATTTCGGTTTTAACTGATTAATTATTCTCTTGCATGGCTATTCAAATGCTTATGCTTTTGTTGTCCAGAGGAATTCCTTTATATGCGGCATCCATTGAAATCCAGCCTAATTGTTGTTTGTCGGTGATGACCTTATTGTAATTCATGCTTATGATGCTAACGATGGTGCTTTTATAGTAATAATGCCAACAGCGATCTCATTAAAGTTCCAACAACAAGAATAGGATTTGTCGATGACGTTTATGATGGTAGAGATGAATGAACAGTGCATTATTTTCAGACCTGTTATCACGACGATCATCCTTGTATTGTATTATAGTCCGTATTCTTGTTAGGTCTTAATAATGAAGATTGTATGGATAGTTATATTGAAATTTAATACTGAAATGCATGCATATTGATCATAGTAATTTAAGGTGAGACAAAGAGTTATTTTGTTATATTTTCAGATTGCGTTGAGAAGACATGGCTTTTTTTTTTATCATGTGCGTTATTGTCCCAATCGATTATAGACTAGTAGTGATAAGCGTATCCAGAAAAAAACTGGTGAAAAATTATGGGGAAGAGGTTATTGCTGCTATTAAAAGTGCATTAATCATCATCGTTTCGACCCAGTGTGAGGTCATTGCAAAACTGGACAGTTCTCTTTCCGTCCATCCTCCTTCATCATTTTTATTACTCTGTTGCCTTCGTCCTTCGTCCATCTTCGTTACCAGTATCTCTCTCTCTCTCTCTCTCTCTCTCTCTCTCTCTCTCTCTCTCTCTCTCTCTCTCCCATACTATTATCATTACTTCTATCCTTCCACTTACTACTCTTTGTTAGCATGACAGTATGTTAATCATAGTGAACAAATCGCACATCGTTCCCAAGAGAAGCGAGCAAATGTTATTACCTGGGGTTAGCTCGAGCCTGCTCACTAAGGCACAAAGCTGAGTGGAATGGAGGAGGAGGGGGAGGAGGAGGGGAGGAGGAGGAGGAGGAGGAAACACTAGAACTGTGCGTGAATTATACTCCTGACAGACGAAGAATTATATCGCGTTTATTTTCGAATTTGTTTTATGTCGCAAGCTTTGAGTGATTTTTGGTTTAACGAATTTCAAGAATAAAGGTTTTAATTTCAAGAAAACAGTTGTCAGTTGTTTTTTACTTTAAGAAAAAGCCTGTGGTCCCAGACAGTCAAAAAGCAACTGTCATTAAAAAAATATTTGAAAGAAAACTGGGCCGGGAAGGTATCATCCAAGCTCAGTGAGCCTGTAATCTCAGTGATTTTGTTAGGATCATAACGAATCCAAGGAAATTACTGAGTCGATTCGTGCAAGAATCCAGTTGAGTATCACGAGAGTTTGTGAGTGAAAACAAGAAAATTTCAGTTTTCACAAGCAGATATAAAACAAACTGTCTTCTGCCTTATGCTTAAAAAAATTATTATTACTGAAGTAACGTATCGTCCCAAGAAAAGTGATAAGTGATCTCACGTATGTTTCCAGGAATCAAGTGTTTCAGTTCGTTTGTGAATCAAAGAAAAATATATTTTTCGTTCAGGCCCAGACTGAGAACGCTATTGGACTTCGCTAAATGATTAGAACGAGGTCCGAAATAATCAGAGACATCGTTTTAATATTACAGTAGGTAGTGATGGTTGTCGGACCAGAATTAGGGCAGACTTTCATTTAAGTTTTTTTAAGAGAATTGACGTAGCTAAATCTCCATCGAACTCCAGACACTTATATAGAGAGTTCTGCTCTTTCTTCCACCCATAAATCGAATTCTTGAGGTATTGGAAACACTTTATTATCTTTGTGATTTTTGGCTCCACTCTGTTTTGTAATGCGAGTGTTTTGGTAGATTATAATGATGGTAATTCTTAAGATTTTTTTAAGGTTATTGTCTTGCACGTTCTGTTGTTAATTTCATTTCCCAGTTACCTTATAAAGAGCATCGGGTCTTTTCGGTTGCTTGCTGGAAAGTTCTTGTCTTCCTGCCGAGAGGTTATGTCTGTCCTGGCGGTCCTATTTAGGCATCAAAAGTCATTGTACCCTTACGTCTCTAGCTCAGGCTGATTTCTTCCATAACCCCCATAGACGTTATTTCCTCCTTGCGACCATCATTGACTGTTGGTCAAGTTTAATGTTCTTGTTTATTTCTTCTTAGGGTTTGGGTAGCGTTTGTTTCATTCTGTTCACAGGATGATTTCTACTACTTGTTTACCTGTTACGGTTGTCCCTGCCTTTTATTGCTATAAGTACGGATGGCGTGTCCTCTCTGAAACATTAGGATGCGCCATTGAACAAGTGCTTCTGGTTCCGAGTTAGTTCTTCAGCTGAAAAAGAATGCACTCATACTCACTGATGATATTGCTCTTAAGCATCCTCATTCTACATTTCCCCTATTCTTCACCATATGTACCTTCAGTTGGCTTCCTAGCATTTAGAAATACGAATTACAAATATCTACTCAAAAAAGCTGCAAGGAGATTCATTATTTGAAGGGCTTCGAGAAAAGTAACGGTTGAGTAAAAAGCTCACTGCCAGTGACTTGTTAATAGCACTCGTTTTTAGTTCGCGCTGTTCTCTTTTTCGAAATACAATGACGTTGGTCGAAGCATCTGAGAGAGTTTGCTTTGTGCCAAGTAAAAGAAATTGAAAGTTGAAGGAGGTCCTCGAAAATTGCAACGGATGAAATTCAACGAAATCCTCTAAAAGCACCAACAGTTATTCAAATTCTTTTTTTATCTAAAAATAAATAGGCATGAACACATAATAATAATAATAATAATAATAATAATAATAATAATAATAATAATAATAATAATAATAATAATAATAATAATATTTTGCTCTATTTTTTGTGTCAATCCATGTCCTCTGACTGGGATCCTTCGTTTCAACAGAAAATAAAAAATACACACCCACAACTGTCACTGCCTCATTCTTATTTTCAATTGATGAATCGTAGAAGAATCTCTGCAGAAAAGTTCATACACTTGTACAGTAGCTTATCAGTAGTGTAGCAAAGGCCATAAACCCTACGCCTACCCGGCAAGAACCGTTCACCTCTTCCTTGTACACACATATACAAACACACAAACTCGTACTTCCTAAATATGAAACACCCTTCCTTTACAATATCTCTTTTACTCCATCAGGCACTTTCTATATCTTACCGTCATCCTTCCTCCCAATGCTTTCGAATTACGTCCTGTTTTCACCAACATATCGTCCTTTTTGTTTTCCAGCGAAATTCAAAACGCTCTGAATCATCCTTTGACTAAGGTCAAGGTTTTTACCTTTTCTTCTACACAGCTTGCCCTCTTCAGCTCATTTGAAGCCAGTTGCCACACTAACATTTCATCTTGGCACCCTCAGCCTCTTTTTCTTTCATTAACATTTAATTTACACACTCGACTTCCACAAAAAGAGTTATCTCAACAATCCTTCCATATATTCCCATCTTGGATTCCATGACACCCAGTTCTCTCTCTAAGCGCATGTACGGATCCTGCTACTTTGTATGTTTCGCCTATTCCGTTTTCATAATGTCCCATTATCTGTTATATTTACCCCAAAATACCCTTACGAATAAGCCGTTTCAGTTCTACCTTTGTTTATTTTAACATCCATTGATAATTCTTCCTCGTTTATTTTCATCCCAAAATACTACTCTTCTGTATATTTACTCTTTCTTCTTTTGCAAAAACTTTCAAAGTTACTTCTTTCTGCAATAAATTATTGATGATTGAGCGAATAAACGCAAATGTGTTGAAATCAAAATAAGAAATATTTTTTTTTTCTGAAATCAAAATCACAATAGATATTTTTCTTATTATATATATATATATATATACATATATACACATAAAAATAATATATTTATATATATATATATATATATATATATATATATATATATATATATATATATATATATATATATATATATATATATATATATATAAATAATATATATAATATATATAATATATATATATATATATATATATATATATATATATATATATATATATATATATATATATATATATATATATATATATATATATATATATATTACAGAAAAATAATATCTATACATGTGTGTGTATGTATATATGTTTGCATGTATGTAGGTATGTATACATACGCGCATACGCACACATACTTTGGTTGTTTGTCAACGTTTCTGTATTTTTCCAACCAACTGGAAGGAATAAGACATGCAGTTAATTGTTTTGAAGACCGGCCTCTCGACTTGCAAGTTAGCTGTCTTAGTCCTCTCACGTTTGTCCGCCATTTGTCTTCACTTTAACGTGGTCACTCCCCAGAGTCAGTGGTCACCATAAAGCAGCCTTTATCTAGATTGACTCCATTTCTGCGTAGTGTAAGACGGTTATGCACACAGTTAATCCAGAGTTTTTTTTTCACTTTGAAAAACTATTCATTTTTTTTCCTATTATTAGAATACATGCGTTTTACTTGGTTCCGTTACTTGAAAGGCATTGGCTAAGAAATTTACTCAGCATATCATTCTCAACTGAATAAAGGTGCTGGTTATTGCTCATTCTTATTTTTTATGTCTTCCTTATGTCTGCAAAAAAGGTACTGTATTTGTTTGTTTAAATTTGTTATTGCTTGGAGATGCAAATCGAATCGTTATAAGCAAGATGTTTAGTATACTTATATGTTGCGATTCTTTCATCTTTCTTGTCCTACAGGTTACATTTTTATTTTTGTGAACTGTTGTTCCGTCTTACATTTATATTTATGTGAACTCTTAAGCCTTCCAAAGTGTTTTTTTTCGATTTTGTGATTTTTTTACAACCAGCCACATCCCTTGATTTTTGCAATGAAGATAGGTCGACTCTCTAAATTAGTTCAGAAGTCGTTCTTGTTCAGCAAGACACACTCCAGATTATTCGATTTATCTTTTTTGAAGATTTGGATTATATTCCACTTTTATTCCTTTTCCTTTCCCTGTTGCAAAACCCGTTTCTCCTGTTTGAGGGTTGGGTTTTTTTTTCTGTTGTTGTTCTTGTTGCTTCTTCTTGACTATGGCCATTTTTAGCTAGAGGTTTAAACTTTTACCTCCCTCCCCTTCTATCTCTCCCTCTGTGTATATATATATCTATCTATATATATATATATATATATATATCTCTCTCTCTATCTCTGTGTGTGTGTCTCTCTCTCTATATCTGTGTACATATAATATATATATATATATATATATATATATATATATATATATATATATATATATATATATATATATATATATATATATATATATGTGTGTGTGTGTGTGTGTTCGTGTGTAATAGCTATGTGTATTTATAGTGGGAGTTTGCATTTTAATGGAGAATCGCAGATTTTGCATTTCCTTTCGAAGTGGAGTTTTTTCGTCAAATAGCCGTTTTTGAAAAAACTTTTGTTTGCAGAATTTTCTTATTTCATTTATTTCGTGTATTGGTTTTGTTATTAGCTTCAAATGTTGTTTTACGTATCGAGTTACTGCACATCAAGAGATTTTTCAATATCGGAACAACAGGTGCACTGAAGTGTTTATCTGTCATGATTTTTTTTATTGATAATATTGTTCAACCTGTATTTTTCGATGAGCTATATTACTTGATGTAATTTACTGAAATTATTTTTCATGTAATCATATTCTTAAATATCCTTATTACAGTAGGATATAAAAATCCGTTAAGAAAACTTGAATAAATACTATTAATTTCGTACTTGTTATTAATGCATTCACTCCCAAATGATATAATTACCTAAACATTGACATCGTCCAGGAAGCCAAATATTATGACCCTGGCGTGAACTTGCCTGCAGTCAGATGCGAAATTATACAGTTTTGTTTGATGACCGCATTTGTTAACTGGTAAAATGTTACAGTAATTGCCGCTATTAATAGGCAGGTGAAAAATCGACAATTTCATGGATAACAAATTTATGGTGTAATTCAGGTTCACAACGTTTTGTATGTAATGTTTGCTTTTAGTACATTCGCATGATACCAACAGAAAATAAGTTTGTAATATTATTTGTTTATCCAGTCTTATTAACATCGATACGCTTTTAATTCCATATTATATAGTCTCTAACTGGGGTGACTTTAAGATTAAAAATGCATTGTTTTATGGTTTGGTGACGTCCGATGTTACTGGTATGGGAATATTATAAAACGTTCCTTTTGATGCCCATTGTTATTTTCCTATTGCAGTTTTTTCAGGCCACCAAATATTAACCCCTACATTCATTTCGTACCTCGTTGCCTTCTTACCTCCCATGTGTCTTCTTATGTAATTATTGGCAAATATTTATTAATAAAAGCTTTCAAAATATCCTTGAATTATGATGTTTCTATAGTCCTTCTAACCTTCACTTAACATCTGTAATAACTCGGTTATAAATTTCCTTAATTTTCCATAATATAATTAGGGTTTTATTGCTGCATTAATAACATTGTAATGTACAGGACAAAAGATTATACGCATTATGTAGAACTGTAATTTCTAGAAAAATCACTAATGTAATGGTTAAAGTCTGCTGATCTTTCGCCCCTTTTCCTTCCCTCTCCTTATACGAAATCCCAGAATTACTCTCATGGGGGAATGCCTGCCCGATGGCATATTCCCGAGATGTATACTAGTATTGCACCAGCCCCGGTTTTTTTTTGGCCATCCCCAAAGGTTAGTAAGTTAGGTTAGATTAGGTTAAGCTTAGGTTGTTAGGTTTGGTTAGGGTTAGATTATGTTAGGTTAATCTGTGCATGGGAGGAATTTGGGTATTGGAAACGTAATGAGATTATTTTCAAGAAAATTCTATGGTTAGATTTTAAGGTATGGCATCCCACTTTTGTCAGGGAAAGGTCCCGGGCTAGTTCAATACTCGGTTACATCTCGGGAAAATGCCGCCCGGTGGAGGACCCTTGACCAATTTCTTATAATTTTTCTGATCACAGCTTAGAAAGATAAACAAAGCTAATTAACTTAGCATTTCGTTGAGCAAACAATTTAATTGTCGTCTTGTTTGTGATGGAAGATAATTTCTCACCTTTCAGTAACATGAGTTTTAGTGAAATACTATATTATTTGAGACGAGAGAGAGAGAGAGAGAGAGAGAGAGAGATGCTAAACCATTTCTCACCCTTAAACATGCAGTGCAGAGTTGTTGATTTCATACAAATTAAACCGTCGACTGCAATTTGCGTCCCTTTGTGTGTGATGGTATTGAACTCGTAGTGATTTTTACATATCAGGAATCAATTTGCCCGTGCGAATTTGTTATACAATGCATTTCATATATCAGTGCAATATGAAGCCCTTCTCTCTCTCTCTCTCTCTCTCTCTCTCTCTCTCTCTCTCTCTCTCTCTCTCTCTCTCTCTCTCTCTCTCTCTCTCTCTCTCTCTCTCTCTCTCTCTCTCTCTCTTATTACTCATTTTCGATACAGTTCTAATATTTGGCAGTTTCCTATCAATCTCCTCATTGAAGAGAATCTTCTCCGCATAGTTGTTCTCTTTAGTACCTCTCTCAGGGAGAAATTAGGAAAGGCGAATTGTTTGCGGAATATATTGTACTAAGTGAAAAAATGTATTTATATATATATATATATATATATATATATATATATATATATATATATATATATATATATATATATACACACACATATATATACAGTATATATATATATATGTATGTATGTATGTGTATGTGTGTGTTCTTCATACATTCTGAAATGCATTGAGCAATTTCAACCAAACTTGGTATACATATGACTTACCATCTGGGAAAGAACACTGGGGGTAAGACATCACTGGCACCAAGGGGGGGGAGGGTATTGTGGGAAGGAGGTGAAATGTAAAAATTACAGAAAACGACAGAGATTAGTGTCTAATCTATAGTTTTCGAGGTCGCTGAGATGAATAGTGACACTCACGATGCCCTTCAAGGTCCAAATTCAGCCATGATAGGAAGGGGGATGGGAAGGGGATAACATGTAAAAATAACCAAAAACGACAGATATCAGTGTCTAATCCATAGTTTTTGAGGTCGCTGAGAAGAACAGTGACACTCCTGACACCCTTTAAGTCCAAGTTTAGTTCCGATAGAAAGTGGGGTGGTTTTTGAGGTTGCTGAGATGAAAAGTGAATCTGCAGATGACCTTTAAGTCCAAGTTCACCTCCGATAGGAAAGGTTGGGGGTGGGGTGTGTGTGAGAAGGGGTGAAAAATAAAATGTGAAAAACAAAATGTCAAAAATGACATGTTAGAGTCTAATCCATAGTGTTTGGGATCGCTGGGATGAATAGAGACACTCCCGATGCCCTTCAAGTCCAAGTTCATTCCCGATAGGAATAGCGGGTGAGAAGTGGTGAAATATAAAATGTCAAAAATGCTGGGCGATGTAACTAAAGCAACTATCTTAACAGGAAGCAGGGGGGCTACAGGAAGAGGGCGTGAGTTTATCGGTTGTCATTCAGTGATTTCCCGGGCAGCATATTTCCCAAGTCTGGATAAAACAGGGCTAGGGAAAATTAGGACCAATCAAAGCACTGATGTCAAAGCTGATCTTTCGTCACAAGCCACGCAGTTTTTAGCTCCTCAGTACCTTTATCTTTTACCGCCAGTCACGTTGGGGAAGTTGTTTCCAATTTCGGGAGTTTATGGCTTTTTGTTGTCTTATACATTTTCTTCATTGATATAACTAAACATTTTGCAACACTAATTTAACAACAATATATTTTTCAAATGAGATACACCGTGAAATATATTATCCGTTATATTGGCCTCTCCTTCTTGGTAATAATCTTCAGTGCCTGTTAATTCCTCCTGTCAAAGTCGATATTTACTGCATAAATAATATTGTTATCGAGAGTTTCTAAATTATTACTTGAAAATGAATGTTTAATTCCATTTATGATGATTTCGATAACTCATGGGATGAATAAAACAATATAATACAAGATGGTAAAAAGAGTAATCAGTACTGCAGACTACGTTAGGAGGCCAAGAACTTATTTTATATTTTATATGACTCCCATCAAGATGAATTTAATCTTGGACTTTTATGACGCTTTAAAAATGTTGACATTAAATATGAACAAGACTGTTAAAACTTAAAACCAATGTCAAGTGCAGAGAAGAATTCAAGCAGTGGAAAGATATTTTTATTAAAAAAATATGCAGTGTTTTAATTGTTTATAAACTGTTCTTTTCCCCAGTTGGCGGCGAAAGAAAATGTTGCAGATGCTAAGTCCTTCCTTCCAGTGGTCACTGAGCTTTGGGCAACTGAAGTAAGTTGCTGCTAAAATGTTGTCAGGATGTAGTGTTATGATGCTGGACTGTGCATTTAGCTATTCTTTTTCTTCATCCCTAGAAGTACTTCTTGTGAGTTGAAAATATATAAAAAAATTAACTCTGAACATTTATCTACAGATATATTATTTCAACGCAGTTTGTTTTATTTGGCTTTCATTATTGTATAAATTTAAGTCTCAGCTCAGTATTAAGTCCATTTTTGCCTGTCAAAGATCTATAGCTGATAAGTACTGTATGTGTGTGTGTTTACACACACACACACACAAAATATGAATTTATATAAATATATACTTTAACAAATCAATATATTGAAGGATATATATAGGATTATATATATATAGTATTATGGAAGACACAAAGCATATAGCTGCCTCTTTCTTAAATATACATTTTGATGATAATACAGTTTTTTATGCAAATTATTACAGACTAAATATACACATACAAAAGGCTTGCCACTACAAACCTTCTAATAACATAACAAACATCTACACGTCTCGAACTATGTATTCTGCAACAACTTCTCGCTGCTGGGAAGAAAGGGCGTTAGAAAATGTATGAAACAATCCAGAGTTTACCTTTTCTAAATCGAGAACTATCAGGCAGGGCAGCCGATCGAGACCAAAAGTCCACCCCAACTGCCAAATAGAAAGTCCTTCATAATTGGCATTTGATTTGGGAAAACAAAAAATGGGAAAAAATTTCTCTCTGCTGCTGATAGGGAAATAATATACAAATATATTCACGAAATCTTGCCCAATAAAAAAAGATTAAGAGAAATTAAAATATCTCAAGACTCTCATTGCCAGTTTTGTGATGCTGAGGAATCAAGTATTCACATGGTATATTTCTGCAAGAAAATATAAAACTTAATAGTCTGGTTGAAGGGAGTTTTGAGGCATTTTTTGCAATTTTTTCAATTGTAATTTCATTAGAATTATGTATTTTGATTTCTCAGAAGCATCGAAGAAACAAAGGAACACAGCAACTTTAATTTTGTCAAGTTATATTGTAAATATATGGTTATTTAAAGAAAAGAACGTGCCTGAACGTTTGATTATAATTAAAATAAAAGCTTCTGAGGTATACGTCAGGAACTAACAAAGGAAGGTTATAAAACCATTTTAAAAGATAAAATGTTTAGGGCTATTCACAAAGAATTTTTGTAATATTGAGAGCAAATGAATACGATTTGTAAATGTATGTTGTTCGAGTCATTGGAATACCTCTTTTGTAAATAATTTATTGAATAAAAACTTTCCAGTACCGAGTCCTCATTTATCTCATTATAAGCCACACCTATTAAAAATTACTATATCATTTTGATTCCTGTTCATAACCTAGTAATGTCCAGTTTTTGTTTTAAACAATGCAGAGTAATGTTCATTCTCTCTTTCGAAATATATATGTCCATAGAAATATATAATATATATCTCTCTATTTATACAAACAGGTCAGATACCATCATTTTTACCATCTTGTATAGTTTTTGATCCATCCCAAATGGCAACTCATCATAAATGGAATTAAACATGCATTTTCATCTATTTATTTAGAAACTCGCGATGAAAATATTATTTATCATAAATCATAGACCGAAACATACAAACATTAAATAATATAAAATTGACCAAGAAGGGGATGTTATAAAAGGATAATTTATTTAAAGAGAATCTCAAAGAATATATTGAAATGTTAAATTAGTGTTCAATAATGTTTAGATATATCTGACTAAAATGTAGGTTCAAAGTAAGCTCATAAAGAAGAAATTGGTGGCCTTTTCTTCGGCGTTTGACTGTTTAATGGAATACTTGGTACTGAGTGAGCATAAAGGCGTGGCTTGTTGACGGGAAGATCAGTAAGAATTTTGATTGGTCCTCATATTGGATGTTAAATTTACATTTTCCAGACTTGGGAAATATTGAGTATTCTGGCAGACGCTGGGTTGGTCAGCTAGTACTTTATAAAACATGCTGTTCCAATAGCTCCTTTGATAGAGCACTGATATCAAATATTTTTCTCACTTACATCGGTGGACAATTAACTGTCTTAGACTTTATCGTTTTATGCGTTGTAGTTGGATATGTTGTTTGTTAATATTTGAAGGAGACCCCCTTTTGATTGTTCTGAATTTGTTATTTTTATTGGCATTTTGGGCAGAAGCATGTTTTTATGTTATTTTTGAATACGTATTGTTTAATTTCGTTTAAATTTTTTTTTATTAAAAGGAAGATCTGACATAAAATGGTTTCTCAGGAACACTTCGAAGTTTTCTTCCTTGACATGATTTCCCTCATGGGAACTTTAAATTTAAATGTTTAAAAACCTCATTTGTTTGGAAAATAACTGTCTAGGCAAAAAATATTTTTGTACAAAACATAACGTTTCTTATGAAAGAGAGAGAGAGAGACTTTAGAGAGAGAAAGGCCCTGTGGAAGAGAGAGAGAGAGAATTTTTAGTTTTAAAATTAAAATCCACAACTATAAATTTAGTATAATCTTTTAAATGTTTTTCCAGCTTATTTTAAAAACATATAAAAATTTTATTCAGTGTTATGGTGCAATAACCTCAGTATTAAAAATGTAAATTTATTTACAGTTCAAATAATCACCAGCATTAAATTTTACTGTTTTAGGATAAGCTTTAGGCAAACCTGTTCCATGCATATGTTCATCTTTGTTTTGTATTTAAACTTGTTCTTTTCCACAAAACGACTGTAAATATCATGGGTGATAGGCAGCTAAAGTCCTTCCTGCCATTTGCTAGGGATCGTTTTAAACAAAAATATTAGTAAAGACTGACGTTGTGTCCTAAAGTTCTTGGAGATGCCATTCACTCAATTTGAGAATTTTATTTTCTGATAAAATGAAATAGCTGTTAACTCCACTGCAAGACATAATAATTTTCTAAAATTATCTAAACTAAAGCTTTCATAACAGAAGATATCATCATCATTAAAAATCTTACTTAAAATAACCTTGATTTTTTCCAAAGACATGGTATATTTGGGAAATTTACCCTTTAATGTCAAATTACTAAAAGCTGATAATCTAAAGCCAGTTTTTTTTAAACATTTGTGAATTTCTTATGAATTTATCAAAAGAAAACTCTTTAACAAAGTCAAAGATTGAAGGAAGGTTTACATCTAGGTGTTTTTATGAAGTTAAAAGCAGTCTCTAGGAACCTCTTTCTTAAAGATACACTTTGATGAGGAATAGTTAAAACTCAAATTATGGTAACAATTACATATAAAGCTTGTTTGCTGAAAATTTAAGACAGAGACAATTCTTGTATAATAATTTATTTTGAGGGCTTAGTCTAGTTAGAAAATTTAAAACAGTTAATTTTCCTTTTCTTAAATTCATTTTTAAAAATAGTAGAGCATATTGCCAAAAGTCCAGCTAACTGTTGAAATTTAGATATTTCATAATTGGCCTTTGATTTGGTAAAACATCGGTATAAAATTAATTTTCTGCTGATAGGGAAATAATTTTAAATATATTAAGTTTAAATCTTCCCCAATAAAAAAAGATTAAGAGAAATTAAAATATCTCAAGACTCTTTTGCCAGTTTTGTTTACTAAATGGAATGTATTCAAACTGGCATACTTTTTTAAGAAAATATAAAAAAAAGTCTGAAGTTGACAAGGAGTTTTTTTATTTTTGCAATTTTTTCAATTGTAATTTCATTATTAATTATGTATTTTGATTTCTCAGAAGCATGTAAGAAAGATGGGAACACACTTCAACTGTCTTTCCCGTTTTTGTCAATGTTATATTGTAAATATATAGTTATTTAAGAAAGTTGTATGCCTGAACGTTTGATTATAATTAAAATAAAAGCTTCTATTATATAAACAAAGGAATGCCAAAACCATTTTAAAAGATAAAATGTTTATAGGTATTATATAGATAATTTTGTAATATTGAGAGCAGTGTATCCTATATGTAAATGTATGTTGTTCGAGATTGATTATACTCTTTTGTAAATAATTTATTGAATAAAAACTTAAAAAAGGATTTAGCTACTCGCACGCTAGCCCAGCCGTGCTGAAGATTATTGACCATTTTAATGTCTCTTTTCGCTAATCGTCTCGTTTTATGTCGGCCAAAAAGAATGAGGAAATTGA
>NC_089752.1:42223747-42226247 GCF_040412425.1 Macrobrachium rosenbergii | reverse complement strand
AATGAGCACTTTATTAAGTTGATTAAGGCATCAGGATGAACTTCACTTTCGAGCGCTTTACCCATGATCCCTATAATGAAGACTTACTGACATCTAGAAGAAATATTGGGAGGCCTTTTTAAGGTTCTTAATTCGGTTATTATCAGGGCAGGTCACTTCATTAGTAACCACTGTACCTTATTTCTAATGTTCTCCAAGGTATGTTTGTGAACAAAACAAGATTTCATGCAGATCCAAAAATATGCATGTGAATAAAAAACATTCATCGCTAAGGACTTTTGATTCGGAAATATACGTGTAAATTCATAGAAAATGCATAAAGGGACAGTTATGTAATGTTTGCTGTCCAGTCGGAAATAATTGTATATACCACAGTATTCTGATTTCATTACCTTCGAAGGTCATCCGTCACAACGATAGCATAAGGTCCAGTGAAACCGCAAATTAACACCATGCATTCTCATAGTATACCAACGGTTATGTGTACACTTGACAACGTCCAGACATAAAACGAAACGTCACACGTATCTCTCTCTCTCTCTCTCTCTCTCTCTCTCTCTCTCTCTATCTCTCTATATATATATATATATATATATATATATATATATATATATATATATATATATATATATATATATATATATATATATATATATATATATATATATATATATATATGTTATAATATTTTATATACAATTATACATACATATGATTATATATCTGTTCAGTTAGCATCTTATTTTAGACACAATTATGCTGAATCTGTTCTTGATATGCTAAAACGTAGGTCACTTTGTTGTTTCCAGTGTGCAAAGGAGAATGTAAAACCAAAAATCTTCATTTGCCCCAAAATCCAAGGGTGCGATCTCTTGCTACGCTGATATATGTGGCTATAGGATGCGTCGCACGTCAAGTTTGTTGCCTTTATAACCACTTTCTTGTAGTATTTTGCAATATTGCATATGAGTAGCCTCGATTGCATGCTCAAAGTCTTTATTCTCTTTGCTTATTTCATTTTTAAGTCACCAGCGATTGATTGACTTTTACTTGTTCTCCCTTTGTTTAGTTTTAGTACTGTCATCTATATGCTGTATCCTTGTTTACCTTAAGGCCAACTGTTTAGAGGAATCTTCTGATTATGCTGATTAACGCTTCAGCTTTTTTTCATGATTTGAAATTGATACTTTTCACTGTAATTTCACTGTACGCATTTCAATCCTTTCACTTCTGACAAACATTGCTCTTCTAACTCTCACTTAGCCAGTTGACTGTTTCGTGATTATCCTGCCGTATCATCTCGTTGCAAAGAATCCGATAACCTCCATGCAGGTCATATCTGTAGCCGTGTTGTATGAATTAATAGGTGCTCGTGGCGATTGTTTTATCCTCCTATTCTCAGTGTCGTTTCATACGTCAGGTCGAGAGGTGTGCACGTAGAAATCCCTTTACATCAGACAAGGGAGGAAGTCTCTTTCACCAGCGACTGTAGTATTAAATGATCGTCACTCCTGAGATGAATTGAAGATCGAGAGAGAGAGGTTCTCTACTCTTTATAATATTTTGAAATCTTTTGTACATCTAATTATATTATTGTATATTTTCCCATCTCAGACTGTGCACCACAACATTCAGGTGACTATTAGATACTTATTCATAACTTGAGACTAGGTTTCAGAGACCCGCCTAAAACATACCTGTATCTGCCGAGTCGATACCAGAGGTTCTAGTGAGTGGCCGCGAGAGATATCTCCACTCACAGAACACACATATTTGCACGTGGAATAGCAGGTCTTTAATCATTTTTAACGTTTCGTGATGCAGAAACCTTTCGAATCGAACTCCTTCATCTAGGTCCATGTGCACATATCATCAAATGGTTTTTTTCTATTCTTTAGTAACAGGCTTAAACGTCACAGTGCATCACTGAATTCTAAATTTAGGCTCCACAAACATTTAGTGAAGGGGTATTTACTCATTTTTGCTTTGGTTTAAAGGCCTTTTGCCCTTTTGTGCTCTGTGATTATGTCTACGATTAAGGTCATATTCTGCATAGAAATGAAAGAGTAAAACCAAAAATAACTCACTCATGCCACGCCTAATGAACACCAAGCAGCAAGTTGTTTTCGCCTTTGGTAAAAATCTCTCTCTCTCTCTCTCTCTCTCTCTCTCTCTCTCTCTCTCTCTCTCTCTCTCTCTCTCTCTCTCTCTCTCTTATTTGTATGTATAGCTGAAGAAAGGCGTCAATAAAGATGAAATGCAGCCTTGAATTAATTATGAAAATGGGCCACAAAAAGTGCGTCTTGATGTCGTGTTGTTCCTTGGATTTGGTATCATGTATTGATGCAAGACCCTCAAATCTTTAGTCCAGGCTAGTTTTTATGGCCCCATGTTTTCGTCTTTCTCGAAACGATGGTCTCCTTGATATATCTTGACCTCTTAATACAGGATTTATTTATTTCTTTTTCATAGACCGCATTATAATCTGCGATGAAACAAT
>NC_089752.1:42178861-42223247 GCF_040412425.1 Macrobrachium rosenbergii | reverse complement strand
ATAACAACATAATAGCAACAACATGGGGATTTAAAATTCAACCTGTTGAACAAAACAGGAGTTTTCGTGTCACAGAAGAAATTCGACGAGCGATGCAGTTCCTTAACCGAATTCGGAAAAATGTTTCTTGGAAGACCTTTTCATGCTCCACATGTAGTATGGATACTATTTCAAAGAACAGGCGAATAGCACAGAAATCTCTCAGCGTTTTCATGAAATTTTATTCTTTACTCTCCAACTGACTCTCCAGACAGACTCAAACATAATGGAATCAAATGAATATTTGTCAAGAACTGAATGCACTGCCCTTAAAAGGAGAAATTTCATTTTTCGCTCGCGTTCACAAGAGAAAGACAATGTCCAAGGAAGAGGCGCTTAATTATCTTATTTGAATTTTTATTTATACGCTTAGAAAGCAGTCAAGGACGACTACATGCAAAAGGTATAGGGGGAAAATCTAAAAAAAAAAAAAAAGTTTCACAAACACTGCATCTTAGAGCATTATACTACCCAGCAAATTAGCTTTTCTGGCAATTCAGTTTTAATTTTAGGTATTTCGTAGCACGTGAAAGGGAAAAGGCAAGTGGGGGAATGGTAGGGATTGTATAAGTTATCAAAAATATAAATGTCATAATCGACGAAAAACGAAAGAGTAACAATACATGAATGCAATTATTCAAACGAAGAAAATATGTTTAAATGTGAAAGGGCACACGGCTTTCTTAAATTCGCGAAACCTTTAACTTCTACACCTCCACGTCTCTCCAAGGGTCTCATTTACTTTCAACTTCCTCCTCCTGCAAATATTTTCAAATTCTTTCACTAGTTCCTCCAGCTTCTCTTGTATATCCCCAACAGCATTTAATTACACTAGAAATTTCTGTTCTCTTTTCTTTCCCCATTTTTAGTTTTCTGTAAAAGAAAACTATTGTGCCGGTTCTGTTTGTCCGTCAGGACTTTTTCTGTCCGCCCTCAGGCCTTAAAAACTACTTAGGCTAGAGGGCTGCAAATTGGTATGTTGATCATCCACCCTCCAATCATCAAACATACCACATTCCAGCTCTATAGCCTCAGTAGTTTTTATTTTATTTAAGGTTAAATTTATCCATAATAGTGCTTCTGGCAACGATATAGGATAGACTACCACCGGGCCGTGGTTACAGTTTCACAGGCCGCAGCTCATACAGCATTATATCGAGACCACCGAAAGATAGATCTGTTTTCGGCGGCCTTGGTTATACGCTGTACAGAAAACTCAATTGCGCCGAAGAAACTTCGGCGTATTTGTTACTTGTTACTTTCTGTCTACTAGTGCCCTAGTTAAAAATTGTTGAAGTGCTAAAGGGATGTTCATGTATAATTCACCAATTGAATCCTAACTGCCGAAACCCCTCTCAATTGGAGGGGTTTTGAATTTCTTGTTAAAAGATAAATACTTCAAAAAGCACTGTACGTTAGAAATAAAGTGCGCATGATTGACGTGCAACATAAAAATACGCTGTAGATGCAATTCATTTCTTACACAGAACAATAGAACCCCTTCATTAACAGATATTAAGTTCAGACTATAAAAGTCTTTGGTATAAACTGGTCCATGTTTGCCTTTGCGTAAGAGTGCGCGCGTGTGTGTGTGTGTGTGTGAGCATGTGCCTTTGTACTCATGCAAGCACCTGATTCTTGCCTTTTAAGCGCTTATCTTTATTAAGTAACCTTATTATAACTTTTGTCATAAACAGACTAAGAAAAATATTATGCAAAGGACACCGCAGTTAATGTGTCAAAAGTTTAAAATTAGAGAGCTATATATTCAAACAGAGAGAGAGATAAAGATTCCACATAAGCTTTTTCATCTGACAAAACGATTCAGCCACACTGCTATCCAATAAATAATTTTTTAATAAGTTTTTTAATTCACTATATATACATGTATATATATATATATATATATATATATATATATATATATATATATATATATATATATATATATATATATATAAACATTAAAGTTACAAATGTCCTTTAATATCAATTCGCTCTACCTCGAATTAATATATTTTCATATATATGTTGCCCGAAGGGGGAATTTTTTTAGTTGATAATAAGTTCGTCGTCTCGTGGGTTCGAACCACGGAAGAACAGGAAAACCACGGAAGAACAAGTCCTGGGTTCCTATTCTTCCGTGGTTCGAGCCCACGAGACGACGAACTTATCAACTAAAAAAAAAAAATTCCTCTTCGGGTAACATATATGAAAATACATTATCTCCGAGGTAGAGCGAATTGGATATTAAAGGACATTTGTAGCTTAATGCTTGTATATGAATATATGTGTGTGTGTATATTATATCTATATATATATACACACATATTAGGACAGGTAATTTATAGGATTATATATATATATATATATATATATATATATATATATATATATATATATATATATATATATATATGTATATATAATCCCTATAAATTACCTTGTCCTATAACAAAGCATATGAAATTCATTCCACAGCGCCTATATATGGAAACGTTGTGTCTACTATTTCTAACTTCTAAAAAAGGTTCCACCAAATTCCTTCCAATGAATTAAACAGTTTCACGTATTTTTCCGTTTAGCTTAAGAATTGTTCCGCAAAATTCGAATGCAGAAACTTCCCTCCCATACCCCTTCTACTAAGAAAACTTATTATTACGTTTTCCATTGACAGGTCAGAAAACCATGTCTCTAACATTTATACTGAGTAATTTCAGACAAAGGTTTTTACTAATACACCTAATTTCTTGCTCCCTTCAATTGCCATTTGCATTTTTAATCAGATAAAAGGATAAATTGACATACTAAAAAATAAGGTCCAGTTATCATAAGATACTCATTATAGTAACAACCATTTCACGGTATTCTACCAACTTTTGACATTAACGGACAGTCATACAATCATAACCTAATCTAAGAAAGGAAATACGAATAATCTTGATATGTTTAACATTAAATGAAAAATTATGAAGCCCAAGACAAAACAAATCTTCATCATATGAATTCATCTTATTCAATGAATATAAAAAATTATATACGTAACCAACACTGTTCCCTTGGCTATGGAAATCTCTCTAAAAATTCTTATGTACTTGTGTTTTGATTGATAGTGTGCAAAAGTAATATAAGTGCAATTGATTTCAGTCTCAATAAATGAATTACTGTAATTAAGCTGACAAAAAAGCACCAGAAACTGCCTAGCTTCCTTTCTCACTCATCACCGAAACTGGAATTATGAAACGTATGCTGCTCACCCTTAGATTATTTTTCACTTTACAAGATTCGTCATAGATATAATAACATAAAAAAAATTAAAAAGAGATACCAAATGCACTGAAACGTATTTAATCATAAAATGTTTTGAAAAGCATTAAAATATCCAATATAGTGTTTAGCTAGAAACCGTACGTTTTTTTTTTTTTAGTTTTAAGCGGAATTTGCCTTTTAGTCAATAACTTTCATCACGAGTATATATGAAGCTATTTTACATGCAAAGTCGGTTAGTAGGAAATACGGAAACAAATTGATCAAATAAGCTGGGACCACCGGCGGGAAAAGTAATGTGTAAACTACGTAAAACTTTAGCCCTGAAAATATTGCACAGAAATAATATCTATTTGGCAAAACAGAACTGCACTCGCGTGCACATCTCAATCTTGCTTACTGACATTTTCTAGTTACTACCAAGAATGGAAACGTTTACAAGGGAACGTATAGGACGTATGTCCACAAGACGTAGTTAATATTCTTTGGCAGAGTGGGAGGTAAACCTTCCCAACTTATGTGATAACTCCTGGTATCCAGGTCTCAACACAACCTTGTGCTTGGATGAAGACACATATAAAGATTCAGAATTGCATGGCTGACAAAAGTGATGTGGACTCCAAGGGTGTTAGATCTCTATTTAATAAACATTCGACGTTCCTTATCACTTCATTATTGAGAATGTCGATATGAAGTAGTAGCATGTGAATATAAATCAGTGCAGTTGTTGCAAATTTCTGAAAAATTATAAATGCCCGGGTACGCACATGATCAGAATATCAACTGTTAAGAATAAGTTTGGATCTTGATTTGCGGCATATTCTAACATACAAGGGTCCCAGTCCTTAAATCATGTCCTAAAAAGAAATTTTAAAAAATCACTTATTGGCAAATAAATTCTGCTTCTGAAAAGCATAAAAATTCTACAAAACACCTGAATATTACAAAACATTTGTCGAAAAACCAAGAGGTCGTGTTGCTAGAATATATTCAAATGAAGCTTTAAATAGTTACCACTTTCGAAAGACAACTTATAAAAACCTGATAAAAATGCGTGTCTTGAACTGAATTGAATTGAATTGAATATAGAATTTTGGCCAAAGGCCAAGCACTGGGACTTATGAGGTCATTCAGCGCTGGAACGGAAATTGACAGTAAAAGGTTTGAAAGGTGTAAAAGGAGGAATACCTCGCAGTTGCACTATGAATCAATTGTTAGGAGAGGGTAGAAAGTACGATGGAAAAAAGAATATGAAAGGAGGTACAGTAAAAGGAGTGAAAGGGGGATCGAATGCACGCTGTAAAGAACCTTAAGTAATGCCTACAGTGCACCGCATGAGGTGCACTGACGGTACTACCCCCCTACGGGGAAAATGCCTGTCTTGAAGCTTTGAAATAGTAGGGATTTCTGACTTTTAACGAAACTAGGGGCTTTCACAGCAACGTACTTCCTGAAATGCATGAACTAATACCACTAATTAAACAAGTAAAAAATGCGCAGAAGTTTCTTCGGGCCAATCGAGTTTTCTGTATGAAACTTTCAGCCACGGTCCGGTGGCGGCCTTTGTTGTTGGCACCTACAGCGATGCCAGACGCACGATCATGTCTAACTTTAACCTTAAATGAAATAAAAACTACTAAGGCTAGAGAGCCGCAATCTGGTATGCTTGATGACTGGAGGGTGGATGCTCGACTTACCAATTTGATGCCCTCAAGCCTTAGTAGTTTTTAAAATCTGAGGGCGGAGAGAAAAAGTGCGGAAGGACAAACAAATAGCCATCTCAATAGTTTCTTTTACAGAAAACTAAAACAAAACTCCCAAAATCTTCACCCTCAGTTGATATTAATATTGCTGACCACCATTTACCCTTAAGGTAAAATGAAAACTGGTTAACGAATCATCATGATGAGAAAAATGAAGAGCACCAGCCATTTGTTTTAACGAGCATTAAGTAAAGCTGATATTCTCCACTGAGGAGCTTTTCTCGAAGTTTGAAACAATAAGAGAAGTTTTTGCCCCCCCTCCCCCCGCCCCATTAAAAAAAAATTATCCCTGACGGGGTACGCATCATCTAGTTGTCGACAGGAGGTAGGAGAGCAGTCGGGCTTAATTCTGTTCTTACTGCAATGCATAGTATCTCCTTAGAGTGCATGACTACTAATGTATATTTCCTCTTTCGTACCAAAACCAGGCGCGTTCAAAACCCTACGACTTAATACCTGAGTCAGTGTTTTAAAATAAGATAACGAGGCATTTGGCTTCAAATTCTACACCCTGAGCAGCTAGGTGATTGTCTCCCTCCACATGTCTGCGAGAAAGTAAGTTATATTTTCCGGTTCCATACTAAACTTGCCAGTTTTTGACCTATTATTTATGAATAATCAGAAACCACTCATTCCTAGGGAAAAAGCGTATACTTGAGAAAAATATGTATAATATTCACTATATACAGATATCAGATTTTTAAAGCATCCAATCATTGATCTGCGATGTTATATGCTAAATCACATGACCTACCAAACCCAAGAACAAACTCTGTTGTAATTTCAATCCACATAGAAAACGTTTCCTTTACTTAAACGAGTGCTTGAGAGTTACCCATAAATATTACGGGCAACAACATTTATCCTCGATATACAAATGAGCTTCACCCAATCTTCACTGGCTAAACTGTCGACTGATAAAATAAATGACTTACTAGTATTCTACGTGAAACTATTATGTGCCTAATAAAAACAAAGCATTTGGCGGAAGGAGGCAGTGAGCTTTCTGACAAATGGTTTAAGATCGAATATGCATTAAAAATTCATTATAAATTTTTGAGTTTCCTTTAAGTATATTTCAAATCCATAAAAAGTTTCTCCTGGAAACGCTAAAAACAGGAAAAGGATGAGAGAGAGAGAGAGAGAGAGAGAGAGAGAGAGAGAGAGAGAGAGAGAGAGAGAGAGAGAGAAACCTTTGCAATCGTGTGAGCCTAGGTCGTGCGTGATGAACGCTCATTGCCATAAAGGGCAGGAAACTCAATCCAATGGCTGATTGATACAAAATCTGGTCTGAACATTCAAGAGACACAAGTGTCGTCTTTGCAAAGCGTTATAGAGAACAATGCCCCATTAATAGTGCTATAAAATATCCAAAGTGGGAGTTTATTGTAAACTTTCTTTTTTGTACATATTCATAGCGAGGGAAAGAAAGCCCAAACAAGCACATTTTTATAAGGAACTTTACGGGAGTAAATAGAGGCGGTGTTGGAAATGACATTAAGTTTACAATAAACAGTATAAACATTTCCGCTCCTAGTAGAAATTATTAATGGGAAACAATATATTTCCGGTACTGATATTTCTTTATAAAAAGAATAATCTTAAAAAAACTGCTTTACTTCTTCAAACGTGTATTTTTTGTTTTACCCCTTTACACAGAAGCTAGGAGGAAGGGTATTTACCTTTTTCGCCGCAAATGCTGCGGAAAGAACCCCCCCCCCCCAAGGGGGCGGGGAGAGGAAGGAACGTGGGAATGATGAGAGAATTAGGAATAAAAATTTTTATAGACTTGCCGCTCACCTTTCCGAAGAATCTTTATCGCAAATCAAAATAATGTCTCTTAACCCTCAATATAATCTCTTGACAGTGCAAATCTCCACTTCTAAACATAATTCAAAATCTGAAGTTAATGGGCAAAAAACAAACTCAAAAATCGTAATCTCCTTACCGCTTCACGTATCATACACCCAACTTCTTCATGTCCCACGCATGGGTCTCAGAGATAACTCTCGGGTACAAAACGCCAGGCAAGCCTGCAAGAGAAAAAAAAAAACAATTCCTTGACAGTAGGTTTCGTGTATGCCTTAAAAGCTATTCAGAATGCTCTTTATTTGCAGGAGAGAGAGAGAGAGAGAGAGAGAGAGAGAGAGAGAGAGAGAGAGAGAGAGAGAGAGAGAGAGAGAAAGTATACCTTATTTTAACCAGACCATTGAGCTGATTAACACAGCTCTCCTACGGCTGGCCCGAAGGATTAGACTTATTTTACGTGGCTACGAACTAATTGGTTACCTAGCAACGGGACCTACAGCTTATTGTGGAATCCGAACCACATTATAGCGAGAAATGAATTTCCATCACCAGAAATAAATTCCTTTTATTCTTCATTGGCCGGTCGGAGATTCGAACTCGCAGCCAGCAGAGTGCTAGCTGAGAACGAAACCCACCAACCCAACGAGGAACGAGAGAGAGAGAGAGGGAGAGAGAAAGAGAAAATATACCTTATTTTAACCAGACCATTGAGCTGATTAACAGCTCTCCTACGGCTGGCCCGAAGGATTAGACTTATTTTACGTGGCTACGAACTAATTGGTTACCTAGCAACGGGACCTACAGCTTATTGTGGAATCCGAACCACATTATAGCGAGAAATGAATTTCCATCACCAGAAATAAATTCCTCTTATTCTTCATTGGCCGGTCGGAGATTCGAACTCGCAGCCAGCAGAGTGCTAGCTGAGAACGGAACCCACCAACCCAACGAGGAACTCGAGAGAGAGAGAGAGAGAGAGAGAGAGAGAGAGAGAGAGAGAGAGAGAGAGAGGAAAACTAAAGACTTTAATTCTCATGGAACTGTTAATGCAGACTCGAAGAGGTTATCCAAAGTTCAAGTGGGAATAACAACCATAATCCTAAACGTCAAAGCACACAACTTAGATAAATCTAATTCATCTTTCCCGATGAGAACAGGTTCACAAGTGAATACGAACCATTATCCTAAACGTGACAGTACATAAATAATATAAATCTAATTAATCTTTCCCGACGACAACAGAAGTGACAAAAAGAGTTGAAAATGAAAACTAATTGCATTGCAACCTACCGGGAAAAGAATAAATGAATCCAATAGAATCAAATAGACTTACGTCACGATCTCAGCAATAGAATATGTCCATACAATAGATGAATACGGCCCCAGGCATTTAATTATCTGCATTCTAAAGTAAACAGGATTTGCATTTTTAACTCATATTCAGCGAGAGACTGAGGCAAGATGGATCTCAGGGAGAGGGAGAGGGAGAGAGAAAGAGGGATGGAGACTGAATAAACAATGTGTATTTCTCGCTGACTCGGCAACTTTAAACTTCTAAACAAACCAAAACCCCTTTAATCCGTTCCTTGAATGCCACACTACCAAGCAGGTGAAGATGGGTAAGAGAGTAGCGAAAGGAATGTAATAAAATTGGGAAAAAAAAGTCGCGAGTAGCAATGCAAGAGTTTCATCTTGGCAACAGTGCTAATGTCATAAGAGCATTATTCCTTCTTTATTAATGATATTAAGGTCATAGTCATCGTGAAAATAAATGAGATGGCCAGAATCGGGGTCGAACTTCCTTGAGTATCTACCGCCTTCATAAGACATAAGGGAAGGAACACTATCAAGACCATCTACCCAAACTCCCTCACTCGTAACGGGAATAACAGCAACGTTAAATGATGCAAAAGCTTTGAGAAGAATAAGAATAAGGATATTCGGCCACTGTGAATCGGAATATAAAAGGGAACAGGTAATCCACTGAGAAGCACAAAAACCGATAATTGTGCTGAGTAATAAGGAAAATCAAAACTGTATAATATTTTGAATTCACTGGCATGAGGAAAACAAAATACCGTGAAACTAGACATCAAAATGCTTTGGCTTGAAAATCGACTACTTTATCAAGGGCTTAAGAGACAGCGAAGGATAATATCATCTGTAAAAGAAAAACAAACGTTAACCCTTCTAATAGATTTCATCAAGACTAAAGAGAAAATGGAAATCCCGATTGGGACAGAGGGGAAATTAAACAGATTGGAAGAAAAAAATAGAAACTACTAGTTAATAAAAAACTGAGAAACAAACTAGCTTAGCAAAAGTGGAAAGGAAAGCATGGGATTTAACAATCTAAGCAAGTATGGACAATGGACTAAAAAGCAGCTTGAATATAATATATAACTGCAAATGAAAGTTCTTGATATTCGAAAAAAAATCTTGCTGTTACTTTCCAACTAATTTTTTCTCTTCAGCAAATAGTTTCTTCACTCCACAGGGGAACAAGGGCCATTCAACTGACACCAAGACGCCTAATCCTCGGGGATTCTTAAGTAAGTCTTACTCTTGCACAATATAATCTACAAAAGTAATTAAAGGTACTCCAATGGTCACATATACCCAACGCTCAATACAGCGCCAAACCAGAACTACTTTTTATACATGAACCAGATTTTTTCACCACTCCCAAATTACTTACATTTGAAACCTTGTGTATATATATATATATATATATATATATATATATATATATATATATATATATATATATATATATATATATATATATATATATAGAGAGAGAGAGAGAGAGAGAGAGAGAGAGAGAGAGAGAGAGAGAGAGAGAGAGAGAGAGAGAGAGATCCAACTATGAATGTTACTAGCGTGCAGCGACACGTGTTGAAAAAATGCCATCCTTTAGGAACTATAATGTCCACAAACAAACGGTTAATCAAGAGAAAAACTACAGACGATAAATATCCGAACACCTTCGCACGCGACTGTACTTGGTGTGCTTGGGAAATAAAAAAAGAAAAAAAAAAGACGAGGCAATAAATAGATGATGTATAATTGCACGCACAATTTCCTATGGGCAGGGGTCATCCATGAACAACTCGGATCAGTAGATTTTAATGTACAGTAGGCGTTACCTGGCAGGCAGAATATTTGTAGTTCTCAAGAACAACACTCTCTGTCCCTCTCTCTGAATGCTTCTCAGGGGTAAATATAACAGCTATTTTAAACGGGACGATGGTCAAGATATGGAAAATCTTTATAATTATCTCATCCTTAAAGAGTCACACTCAAAGACACATCAAGAACCTGTCGGGACCGGTCGATACTTAATTGATAACATGAAACAGAATTTCAAAGGGCATCGGTCTGGTCTTCTGTTTACCCTCAAACAAGAATAATTATCTCCAACTGGCGTTTACTCAAGTTAGAAGAAAGCCGACACAAAGTGGGCGGTGTGTGTGTGTGTGTGTGTGTGTGTGTGTGTGTGTGTGTGTGTGTGTGTGTGTGTGTGTGTGTGTGTGTGTAGGATAGCATTCGGCCTAGAACTATGAAAATACTGCTGTGACAAAGTAGGCAAGGCCTTCGTTATATAACAGTAGAAACCTCTCCATTATAATTAGTGCTGATTTAAAACACGAAAGGACAGTGTAGTTAACTGCTGCTAAAAGCAGGAGGGGAAGAGAGGGTTTCTAGGGAAGGAGGAACTGTAGCCGTTATGACTAATGTTGGCACTCATATTTGAGCACAACAGTTTGCCTTTAGTAGTGGACATGTTTATCATAGGAAATATGTCGAGTTTTATAATATTGCATATTGAAGGTCGTGTGATAAACAATGAAAACCATCACTGTCAGAGAACCATTTTTGGGGGGTTAGTGGAGGGAGGCCACAAGATGTTTAACACTAACACCTGTGGTCTCACTCCATCACAAATCCCCCTAAAAAACAAGGGTCTCTGACAGTAGTAATTTTCATGGTCTATTACAGAACCTTCCGTATCTCTTACACATTTCTGATCACTACTAGTATACTCTCACCCATGCTACATACATCAAGCACACACACACATATATACATACATGTATGTGAGTCTGTATGTGTCTGCTATAAAGCTAATAAAGCTTTTACCAGTTGTGTGTACGGATCTTCCAACCCATCCTTCCCTTCAGGTGGGTGGGACTCTGCTGAATGAGTCTGAAGCCTTAATCATTTTATGGGTAACTTTTCACTCACATCTTGCTTTTGAGAAACATCTATGAAAGTGTTAGCAAATGCCGCAACTTGCCACCAAATTTTGCCGTAAGTATTCATATTATTCTTACAAATAGGTTGAAATATTACTCTTATCCAAATTAATTTGTGCATATATATATATATATATATATATATATATATATATATATATATATATATATATATATATATATATATATATATATATATATAATATATATATATAGTAAAATGACAATCAAATAATAATTTCTTGCATCATGGATAAAGAAAGTGTATTTGTAAAATATACACAAAACCTTTCTTTTCTCGAACTAAAGAAAAACAGTAGAACTAAAAGTACAGATTAGATCAAACCATATACCAAAAATCTCAAACAAAATCGAACATTTGAAAATGGAACATTTAAACATTTTTGTTGATAATTATGAAACTTCTAACAAAAATACACATTTTCAAAAAACGCTCTCTCTTACCATCTGAATATAAATCATTATAGCTTATCATAAGGGATAAACCTTTTAATGCAATTACTGGCTGTATAAACTCGTGAATAATTCCTTAAATAATTATTGTGTAAGAATGATCATGTAAATTGATATCGATCGACATAACAATCCTGCTTGGACGTCGAATATGTAACTAAACACTTCATCATCCTCTGGCAAAGCAAATGCCTTCATCCAACAATAATATTCCTCGAAAGTCTTAATCCAGCTCAGCCCCTCCGGATGTCCTGCCAATTTACCGAAGTAGGCGATGATTGGGACAGATCTCTGGCTGAACCCGAAATCTGATCGCCCGAGTGTAACGACAGTGGATGCCATTGCAATATAACCTGCTGTGTGTTTGCCCAAACGCTAAAATCACAAAATGATACGAACTGAAATCTCTCTCTCTCTTATTAAATTAATGAAAAACTATCAAACACAATTTATTTGGACAGGGTTACTTGACAATGAGGCATATTGCAGGAACCGAAAGTAAACAAGAAGGCAAAAAGCACATTTAACAGTTTTTAATTAATGTTTTCGTGGTTTGAATTTTGTGTTTTAGAGCCCGAACTGCTTTCATCACCTTATCTTATTATTTTTTCATTATGAAGTATGAAATGAACTAGTTCCCGTCATTTAATCCCACCTTTAACCTGTAACGGTGATGGGTATATTTCGGTTTAAGCACTAGGGTTAAAAAATGCGCAAATAAAAGCTTAATATACGCACAGATTATTCGTTATGTTTATTCGAAAATATGAAGGCACTTTCTGCTTTGGGGCTAGAGAGATTATTAAACATAAAAAAATAAATGTTCATGATCAGTTTTTTTGGAACATGAAAACAATTTCTGAAAATACAACTCTACACTTTCAACGAATACATATGACCAAAGGTTTGTATTTCCTGGCAATTACGGAAAGAAAGGGAGAATTAAATAAAGAGAAGGCTGTGAAGGTGTTAAGCATGGAGTATTTGTGTTCTCACTCCAATTAGCTAATTTCGAGTCCTTCGAACCCGTATGAAAGGTATGTTTGTCGGAATTTAAAGTTATCTCGCATGAGCTTAATAAGAAATTCAATGGAAAACTTCGTTAACACACGAGAATATAATTCGGTGTCCTGGCCAAATTAGCTTTTAACAACAAAAAAAAGTAAATCAATATTTCACGGAATACTATGATATCAGCAAGTCACGCATGCCAAATTAACCAAACTGATTTTCTCGCAAACTGCCATTTTTAAAAGAGGATTACACCAACCTGAACAATGATGGCGGCAGTTGCACATCATCATATGCCCTGGTCTTTAAAACATTTTCTAAATACCCTCTTTGGATCAACTGTTTCTATGCCAATAAATTAGAAACACACTGAAAAAACTTATTGCTCTTTTTCTTCTTTCTAAAATTTTGAAATATCTATTGTGTGCATTATAGCATTCTGGCTCTTAGCCAACTCCGGAGTCTAAATTTATCCCATCCTGCAACAACAGTAAAATCGGCCAGGTAAATCTACACGAATTGTGCCATGCAACTGTTGCAGAAGAAAATTAAATAAAACGATTAACTTACTTTTACTTAAAAAGTCATCTGCATCGGCAGATGGAAATAACCCAAGAAATCACATTGATCCAATTGTCTTCGTCCCGAAAGGGAACACAACTTTAACAAGCCTTAACACAATCTGAATTTCTAGTAATTGAGATCTCAGCTCATCGTACAGAGAAGAAAAAATTTCGCTCTGATAAGGGGACAATAGTGGCACTCCTATTATTTACATAATAATCACAAGCCCATCTCCAGCAAGATAACTCGAGGGCCCGCACACAGAGCGGCAAGATTATCCTGAATTTTCAGTGCAAATGCGTAGTGTTAATATGATATAAACATACGGTAGAAAAACCCTTACCTTCCGCAAAATTCTCACAATCTGCAACATCAAACGTTATTCCTTGGCTTAGCAAAATAACAATGAACAAGTGATTAATTAAATTTTATCATTTCAGATGAAATAAACAAAACCTACATTCTACAAAAATTTACTCACATTCCACCGTGATTTACTGTTTTATGGAAATCTTTGAATGCTAAAGCATATACGAACAAAATCCTTGGACAGAGAAGCACAAAAAGCCACTCCACCTGCAATCGAGAGACGCATTAGAGAGAGAGAGAGAGAGAGAGAGAGAGAGAGAGAGAGAGAGAGAGAGAGAGAGAAACTGATGATCAATTATAGATGGATGCAGATAACCCCACACTTCAAGCAACGGGAGAGAGCGAATATGCAAAAAGGAATATCGGGAGAATTAACCAACCAATCGTGAAGCATTAAGTTTACGGGATTCACCATGAACTGGAAACACGAGACCCAAGTCCGAACCGATTTCGAACTTATTTCAGATATTGCCAAAACTAACGAAGAGGTTTTTGGACACTCTGCCAACTCTTTCAATCACTGAATTGAATGCTTTAGGACACCGTTTTGAGAAATAATAAATAAAATTATAACAGATGATGATGCTGAAAGAAATATGCATGATTAATGAAGCGGTAACATATATGTATCGCTCATTATGTTCGCAATAAAGTATACAGAAAATATGACAACGTATGTAAACGCTCACTACACCACAGAAACACCGGAAGGGTAGGCAAAAGAGACTACGTTTAAAAGCAACTGAAATAGATATCGCCGGCAAGCGATTAATGAACCCTTGGGATATTTTCATTCAGAGTGAAGCAGCTTTGGGCATTAACCTTTCAATGAATTCGGCTGCAGACTTGGGATTATATAACGAAAAAGTCACTGCCACTAACTGAAAACTGGTTTTCTAATTTACATTAAATACTGGCGACGTTGGTAGTTGGAGTCTATGAAAGTTAAGCAAGCTAAACTTATTTCATGTTGATTATAAATCCGAAATCAGTGTTCTGATTTAATATTCTCACTGAAGGGGTCTGATATCCACGTACAAACATTGATGACAGATATGTGTAAGACTGAATGGAGAATTCATAGACCAGGAATAAATACAGACATTAATATTTACTAAGCCTGTATGTCTGTATTCATAGTCCTAAAATGAAAAGAAAATCACATGCGTTAGATGTTCGCATTGCATATGAAGGTATAGTATTTTCCTTCATTAAAATAGGAATAAGGTTGAAAATCCTCATGGCACATCCATATAGACCACAACATTGAATTTTAGAATATTGAGACAGAAAATGTTCATATATGGAAGTACAAGAACTTCCATTACAGTTTTAAAAATTATTATATCATGGGACTTGTAATTTACCTGAACCATGACAGCCAACCGATAATCAGGAAAGGAAACTACTAAAAGTTAAAGCGATTGGTGATGTGACAGGAACTGATTGTATAGTTACACTTTATACTCAGTAATCACTGCCTTAATGTACATATTATTACGAGCGATTCTCCTGTAAACCGTTCTTTACTTAAATCTCAAAGCATTCCCTGTATATTTTTCCACCTGGATTTACATCAGTATATTTTCCTTATATTTTAAATAAATCAATTGACAGTAAAATAGTGAGCGAAATAGCCAAAAACAAAGAAACAGAACTGAACCCAATGCCACTTGACGACATCTCGGTATATATCTCTTCCGGATACTTAAAGATGAACGTCTCAGGGAGGTCGTTAAATTCAAGGTCTGAAAAAGACCTCGCCCACCCAGAACAGTTTATACAGCGATCTTTATGTTCACCACACATACCTCAATGTATACAGACATGAAAATACACGTACGTACGTACGTACGTATACAGACACATTCGTACCTATTTCAAATACCGTAAGTAATGAAAGATACAAAACTGCACGCCACACTTACGCAATTCTTATAATACCTTGGTCATCAGCCATAGCATTTACCTTATACTGAGGATCCACGTTGCTTCTTTGCCAAGTAACGAACTCCATTTTTTTTATTTCTCTGTTGCTTTAAAACAGTGAAATGGTCTTTCTACTAAACGCAGACGCCCCGCAGTTACTATAATATTTAAAACGAACATGCACCACTGCGTCAGTTTTTTTAAGTGAAGTGATGTTTTTCATGTTAATATTTTTAAAGTAAATTGTATTTATTTGTTGTGGCCGCTTGGTTTACAAGTTAAGGGTCTTCTAAAGCTTGTTCCACACGAATTTTTGTCTTTAGTGATTAACAATAATAATAATGGAAAAATGAAAGGAAAATCATTGCCATCATTAAATATCAAATCTAATAAAATATTTTCTTATCAAATGCCTTAACCGCTCCAAATAATTTCCTGGGGAAGTTCCTCTATGATTTCATGAAGTGAAGCGTGCATTTGCTTTTCCAAGCAATTGCTTCTCCAAAGATTCTTTAAGCCTCAAGAAGGTTCGTTTTCATCTCACTCCTACCTTTTCTGCCTCACTTTTCTACGTCAGGCTTCCTTTTAATCTCGAAGAGCTATAACTTTATTCACTTTTTATTGTTGTATTAGATGTTAAGATTAACACTATTTCTTCTAATTCTATCTAACACTGGTTTTACTTTACTGTCAGTTAATTTCGGGCAATTACTGATACTTCTCTGCTATCTACAAAACATATTAACGTTATCTTGAAAACATTTTCTTCAACTCACACCTGTTTTACGGTATATGCGTCATCTTCTCATCCAGTCTCTCTCTCTCTCTCTCTCTCTCTCTCTCTCTCTCTCTCTCTCTCTCTCTCTCTGCACAGACTCATCTCCAGGATGCAAGCAATCTCTGCAAAAACCAGTGTCACACAGGCTTTACTCGGCGAAGAAGTCCTCAGGTTATTGCCAAACTTATGTTGCCGAGTACCACTGCTTCACTAAAATTATCTACGATCACCTTATAATGATAACGTATTATGAACCACGCTACTAATACAATAGTAGAAAAAATATCTTCTCTCAACGCGTCGGATCGTAAATACCATATTTATGTTTAAGGGTCACCACAAAATAAAATAAACAAATAAATACAAGAACAAGTATTCTGGCTTAATAAAATAAAAACTTATATGAGAATTGACACGGGGAAATCTGGATTTATAATTCCGGCGCACTATTTTAAAGGGAAAATGAAAGGCAAAGTACTAAGACGGGCAATGGAAATTAAAATAACCAGTTAACCTTACAATAATCCTTTTACCAGTCCCTCCTTACACAACATACCCTCACAAGAAGACAAGAACCAAAAGCTTCTGGAATATAGTAAGCCTTCTTAAACAAAGTAACTAATATTTCCTCGTGATTAAATCGTTGTTCCACCAAAACATAACGAATATTGTTTTCACCTTAAAAGAAAGAGTGAGACAGAGACAGAGAGAGAGGCAAGGCTGCGTCAGACTAACTTCTACAAAGCCAGCAGTGACTCATACCGGGAAGAGAGGTCCTCAGAACTTCTCCTAAGTCCCTTGGTACTGAGGACTGGTGCCTGATCAGTTCATACAGATATTAAATATGGAGGAATGGCACGGAAGCCACTTACAATTACGTAAAAAAGGTGAAACGTGTAATGGGATCTTTCCTCCCGAGAGGAGATTTTCAATAGAAAAAGACAAAACCTAAACGGCATTAAGGTCTAGTCCCAGCAGAACGAATAAATGATGAAATAAAGCTTAATGATTACCTCTGCACAATGTATAACAGAAATAAAAGTTCATACACAAGCCACTTGACAGAAAAGTCTGAATGCCAAAAGTTTCCTCTAAAGGAGAACATTTAATTTTAATCTTTGTGTGAAAACGAAAACATGATACATACCAGACTTTTTTTAATGAGATATGGCAACAGGATCACTTGCAGTCAAGGTAAATCTATTTTCCATTTTTTATCTATACATTGAAATAAAACTGAAATCTTGCTTTAAAAAATGGCCCACAACTATCATAATAAATCTGTATGACTTGGGCCAAAAAAATACGAAAAAAATACCCGACATGCGTAACCACAACTTTTATCTAACAATTAGTAAAATTAGAAGAAAGCTAGGGGAAACAGAAATGCATGTTTCTAAATTTTATATATATATATATATATATATATATATATATATATATATATATATATATATATATACATGTAATATATATATATATATATATATATATATATATATATATATATATATATATATATATATGCAAATGTACATTTGTAGAAAAGAGAGAACTTTCTTGACCTTGGTATTTGAGTGACATCAGGTGTGACAAAGTAACAATGCTTATGGAAAAATTTTATATATATACAGTATATATATATATATATATATATATATATATATATATATATATATATATATATATATATATTTAGTTGTATTCTTCTCAATCACGAAGATAAAATATCACGATGCACTCCACAATGAAAATGAAGGAGAAACCAGAGGATAAGGAAATAGAGTTCTGAATTTGTCCCAACAGTTTCGCCCTCCATCAGGCCTCTTCCGGAAGAGGCCTGATGGAGGGCGAAAGTGTTGGGACAAATTAAGAACTCTATTTCCTTTTCCTCTGGTTTCTCCTTCATTTTCATTGTGGAGTGCATCGTGATGTGAGTATATATATATATATATATATATATATATATATATATATATATATATATATATATATATATATATATATATATATATATATATATTTATAGAGAGTTGTCGAGGAAGACTGTGTGTTCAATTGGGGAACAAGTTTAATAGACAAGGATTCCTGGATTGTCAGTATTTTGCCATTCGGTGCCCGTCCCAATATTTCAAAATCTTTGTACTGTATGCTGTGTTTGCATTTATTGGCGTGTTGCCTGATGATGGAAAATTCAGGACTAGCAAGTTTGCTACCAGTTCGATAACTAACGCCCTTATGGGAATCAATTCTGACCCTTAGTAACCTCTGTGTGGATCCCACGTAGGTCCCCAGATTACATCTAGGGCAATTGAACTTGTACACAACACATGAGGTCATCAAAGGGTCAAGTTTATCTTTAAATTTAAACAAACTACCCAAGGTAAGGGGATTTGTCGGGATGATATTAAATTTAATAGCTGGTATATAATTAGATATGAGTTTTCTAAGTACACCATAGAAATTTTGGTCATGGATCAAAGGTACGTACATTTGCATAAAACGGAAGTTTAGGCACATTAGGTACGGAGACTTCTGGAATAAAAACGTTGTTAAGAAGTTTAAAAACATACCTGCGATAAAGTATGGTGGGAAAATAATTACTTGTAAAATATTGATGTACAAAGATTTTGAAATATTGGGACGGGCACCGATGGCAAACTACTGACAATCCAGGAATCCTTGTTTATTAAACAACTTGTTCCCCAATTAAACACACAGTCTTCCTCGACAACTCTTTACCTTACGTGAGCTGTTGCCTTTTGTCGTCTCTGGTTTGTTCCTTCTGACTTTCGTCCTTCCTTCCTCTCTTGATGGTTGGTCCTGCTACAACTAGTTTTTAATTTTGCTATATATAAGATATCATGTCCTGTATTTATATTTTAGTGCTTTTAATGTTAATTTTATTGTTTTTTATCTTTATAGCTTGAAAATGAAACCTTTGTGTTTTGAAACGTTGCAATAAATGTATTTTATGGACCACCTGAAATGTACTTCCTCCTTCAACTGTCTTCTATATATATATATATATATATATATATATATATATATATATATATATATATATATATATATATATATATATATATATATATATATATATATATATATATATATATATATATATATATATATATATATATACATACTGTAGCGTTCAATTGCAGTCTGCAAGAGCACATGAAGCTTCACTCACTTTTCAAATTCAGTTAAATCAAGTAAAAATACAGACAGTGAGTCACACGCATGACCACCCAAAACTGTGAAGCTGGGGATATTCAAAACAACCCTGACATTGGCATCTGCTAAAATTCTCGGAGCCTTCACGACAAACTCCCCCCCTTCTCTCTGAACTTTTACTCCAGCCTTTGTCACCCTTTGATTTCCCCTGGGCTTTCGTCTTCTCCTTATTTCCAGCACAGCTCCTGAGTGCCGCCAAATACATGGAAGCCGGCAGGTAACGGTCAAACGCCACACGCGACACAAAGGACTTGGGGACTGGACCCAGGGAGACGGGAGTTCGTTGGCAGCCAGCATCAGAGTAGAGTCCTCGTCAGGTCAGTCTCCAACCGCCCTTTCCCTCTTTGACCCAGTATCTCTTTGTCGTGCAATAGTCCCACCAAGTCCCTTGCCTTATTGCAAAGTCTGGCCTACGTTTATCAAGACAGCGCATCCTACGGAAAAGGTATAGTCTGGATTTTGGAGTTGTCACGGTGCCCAATCTTCCACTATAATTTTCAATCTTTCTGACATTTCTGCCCCTTGGAGTTCTGAGAAAAAACAGTGAAGTGTTAACATTTTCATTTCGAGTAACGTAAGCAATTCAAAACCTTGCTATCTCATATTTTCTTAGCATCAAGGTGACAGTAAGTTTGTCCTGCAGAATAGGCATTTGTTGCTGTGTCCACCTCTTCACCCACGGTGCCAATTCCTTCATTCCCGACATAGAAGATCACTTCAAGATTCATTCCTGAAAACTTACATGCCTACGTGGCAGAATCTGTGTATTTATGCCATATAGAGGTTTCCCCACTGTGATTTTATTGCTAGAGATAATTAATTCTATAGTTAGAATTTTACCATAGATCGTAAATCTTTTAGAGTGGCACCTTGCTTTGAGAGTCAAGTAATATCAGTGCCACGAAGCTAGAGATGCGCTCCCTTGCAATATCCTTCTGATCCTTGTAATAAAACCTAAATTGTGAAGTCTTGCATTTCCATAAACACTGTTACTTTGCCACAACTGATGTCACTCAAATACCAAAGTCAAGAATGTTCTCCCCTTTCTAGAAATATACATCTGCTTTACGTGATTTTATTACAGTGGACCCACAAAAAAGACAATTCACTTCAGTCGTAATACTAACAGGGTCAATTAGGAAACGAAACCCTAAGTACCAGCAAATAGATCCGTTAAAACTGTCGCTTTCTCATTCACTCATCCCTCACATTCTCTCTTTCAGCAATGAGTTTTGCAACACCTTGCAATCTATTATCACTCGTCCATTCACATTTTCATTCCAAATATATATATATTTTGTTTATCTCTCCATCGGCCATGGGCGACGAGAAGCAACAGTGGGAGGGTGGGGTGGGGGGAGGACTTCAGTGGCACCTATGTGGAAAGCGATAGCATTGTCATTTCTGTCTGAATCTGGTCTCAGGCAAAGTTAATCGCTAGCCAGAGTAGCTAGTTGATTGAAACAGGTATCAACAGTCCTGTAACAAAAAACAATATTGGTTCAGACAGCTGTATCCATATGTTTCCATATGTTTTGTAATGCAAAGTTTCAGATATAGTTTCGTTTGTCTATTTTCCACATTTTCGCTAATAATTTGCTTACAAAACATTAACAATATTTTTTAACAGATTTTGCTCTCTTTACTATTTATAGGTGCCCATATTTCCCTAACTGTACTTTATACAATTTCTCCCAAAAAATTTTAGTTGCATTCCCCCGTTCCTTATTAATATATTGCCAACTTTAATTCTAAACAATATTGTAATGGCAATAACGTACTGGTGGTATGGTAATCCACCGCTCGATCGCAGTTCATTCTTCCTTCGAAATATTTCGGTAACACACACATACACAAGGACATTACCTTTTCCCAATTGTCTTGGCACAGGTAATAAAATATAGGAGAAATGGTGATACAATATATATTAGTTCAGTAGAGGCCTAGAATGGTCTCCCTTTTGCAAGTCTGTTTAACGAGCGCCCTGAAAGCACGGATAAATTGAAGGAGTCAATCGAGTTAAACTGAACAGCATAATCGCATCAGCCACTCTCACATCCCTCTTGGCACGGGAATTATGCTGTGCTACGTCGTTACTTTTTATATACATGAACGCCCAACAATTTCAGACTAAATCCAAATAATCTGAAGACAAAATGACGAGTGAGATGATCACCATCAATAAAGACTAAAGCATCCAGACATTTCCATGCTTTTGCCTTTAATCCGTAATTGCTAATGCCGATTACAGCCAAAACCTGTTTTTGGCTGGCGTTCAAGAAATTGCAGCATAAATGTAGTCTAATTCGGTATCGCCCGTGTGTGAAATCCTACCTTGGACCGTATAACTCAAGTTATATTTCATTAAAGGTATTTTCATTTCTGTCTATTTGTTTATATTTTTTTTCACACAATATAAAAACATGACTAGAATATGCGATACAAAGAAGTAAAATAATTTATTTATTAATATTACTATTGGTGTTGCTGTTCCGGCTAAATCTTCATCTCCGTCACCTGCTGTTGTAGCTGATATTCAAGGAAGAACCGGAAATTTGAATAACAAGATAATGAAGCAAAAAAAAAAAAAAAAAAAAAAAAAAAGCTTTTTCAGTAAAGAGCAGTGACTAAAAGTATCTACATAACTGAGACTTGGCCTCTTGCCCTTTCATTAACGAAATTCTACCGCCCTCTCACTAAACCGAGTACCTGTTCCTGTTCTGTTCCTCGAAGTCGTTGAGGGAGCACAACGGTTTAGAGATAAAACGTGTAATTTCGTATAAAAGCAATCATTTGGCACCAAGTACAAATCATGCACTAGACTGTTTTGAATTTGGGTACCAATATATTTATACATTGTAACCAATCGCCTCCTTCATTTTAAATAAGGCGGCTTTATGGAGTCTTTAATCACACATGAGTACTCGACCTAAGTTAAGTTAAGTATATCTCAGTTTTACCAGACCACTGAGCTGATTAACAGCTCCCCTATGGCTGGCCCGAGGGATTAGATTTATTTTACGTGGCTAAGAACCAACTGGTTACCTAGCAACAGGACCTACAGCTTATTATGGATCCGACCAGCCAATGAAGGATTAGAGGAATTTATTTCTGGTGATAGAAATTCATTTCTCGTCATAATGTGGTTCGGATTCCACAATAAGCTGTAGGTCCCGTTGCTAGGTAACCAGTTGGTTCTTAGCCACGTAAAATAAATCTAACCCCTCGGGCCAACCCTAGGAGAGCTGTTAATCAGCTCAGTGGTCTGGTTAAACTAAGATATGCTTAACTTAGGTCGAGTACTCATGTGTGATTAAGACTCCATAAGGCCGCCTTATTTAAAATGAAGAAGGCGATTGGTTAGTAAATATCAGCACAAGGTGGAAGGGAGTTGGCCAGCCTACTGGCATTGCTTCCCAATTTCAGTCGATGGTAAGGGACCGACAATAATTAACTATTTGACCTTAAAAAAATTACATTTATTAATATATGCAAGACTTCTGCTGAACTGTGCCCTACTAATCTGTATATATATATATAAATGGATGGATGTATGTATACGTGTGTGTGCATGTTCCGGCATAACTCTGAAATGCATTGAGCAATTTCAACCAAACTTGTTATACATATGACTTACTATCTGGAAAAGAATACTGTGGGGGTAAGACATCACTAGCAACAAAGGGCACCAAAGTGGGTGGGTGGGAAGGGCTTCCCTGAAACTGGGCTGGTTCTGCCCATAGACCTAGTAACTAAATAAACTTTACTGGTTTATCATACCTCATTTCGGTATACTTGTACATATGACTTACCAACCGGTAAGGTGGAAGGGAGTTGGCCAGCCTACTGGCATTGCTTCCCAATTTCAGTCGATGGTAAAGGACCGACAATAACTAACTATTTGACCTTAAAAAAATTACATTTATTAATATATGCAAGACTTCTGCTGAACTGTGCCCTACTAATCTGTATATATATATATAAATGGATGGATGTATGTATATGTGTGTGTGCATGTTCCGGCATAACTCTGAAATGCATTGAGCAATTTCAACCAAACTTGTTATACATATGACTTACTATCTGGAAAAGAATACTGTGGGGTAAGACATCACTAGCAACAAAGGGCACCAAAGTGGGTGGGTGGGAAGGGCTTCCCTGAAACTGGGCTGGTTCTGCCCATAGACCTAGTAACTAAATAAACTTTACTGGTTTATCATACCTCATTTCGGTATACTTGTACATGTGACTTACCAACCGGTAAGGTGGAAGGGAGTTGGCCAGCCTACTGGCATTGCTTCCCAATTTCAGTCGATGGTAAGGGACCGACAATAACTAACTATTTGACCTTAAAAAAATTACATTTATTAATATATGCAAGACTTCTGCTGAACTGTGCCCTACTAATCTGTATATATATATATATATATATATATATATATATATATATATATATATATATATATATATATATATATATATATATATATAAATGGATGGATGTATGTATATGTGTGTGTGCATGTTCCGGCATAACTCTGAAATGCATTGAGCAATTTCAACCAAACTTGTTATACATATGACTTACTATCTGGAAAAGAATACTGTGGGGGTAAGACATCACTAGCAACAAAGGGCACCAAAGTGGGTGGGTGGGAAGGGCTTCCCTGAAACTGGGCTGGTTCTGCCCATGGACCTAGTAACTAAATAAACTTTACTGGTTTATCATACCTCATTTCGGTATACTTGTACACGTGACTTACCAACCGGAAAAGAATACTGTGGGGGTAAGACATCACTGGCACCAAAGGGGGTGGGGTTGGAAGGGGTGACATGTAAAAATAACAGAAAATGAGATATTAGTGTTCTAATCCATAGTTTTCGATGTCGCCGAGATAAATAGTGACACTCCCAATGCCCTTTAGGCTCAAGTTCAGCCCTGATAGGAAGGGCAGGGGAGGGAAGGGTGAAAAATAAAATGTTAAAAATGACATATATTAGTGTCTAATACATAGTTTTCAAGGTTAGTGACACCCTCGATGCCCTTTAAATCCAAGTTCAGCCCTGAAGGGAATGGGGGTTAAGAAGTGGTGAAGTATAAAATGTCAAAAATGTTGGGCAATGTATAATTGAAACAACTATCTATCTTAACAGGAGAGAGAGAGAGAGAGAGAGAGAGAGAGAGAGAGAGTTTATTGGTTGTCATTCAGAGTTTTCCTAAAAGTGCCGGGTTGGTCAGCTAGTATAGCAATAATACAGTACTTACTTTCATAAATCAGTTCCATTATAAACTGAATTAAAATACAGTTTATTGGGTGAAATGTTTTTATCATCCTTCGTGCGCATTAGTTAACCCATGCTTGAGTGAAATGAACTGTAAAAGGAGACTAATGCTAAGTTCACACATTCACATATCAAGGTACGCATGCCCATGCACGGACGAAAATTATGAAACGTGACCTTGCACGAGGTGAATAAGCCCCGCCCAACTGGATAGTGACATGGACCGATGTGCGTAAAGCAAGTGTATTATAGTGCGCCGTAAATGTACGCACTGCATAAGCGTGACGTGACGCTTACCGGAAGTGGCCCAACAAGCGGTGGCACAGCCAAAAGTAGTGTGTGGCAAAGCACGTAACACCGACGTTCGTATACCGTATGTGTAACGTTGTGCATTAATGAGTTGCATCAACCTCACGTTGTCCCCACATACTGCAACTGAAGGCTCAGTGCATTGGCAGGAGAACATGATTTAGTTACTTTCCTGTATACATTATTGTTTAACTCACTGTATTTACTTAAATGTCTGTTCATGCATTTAGTTCGAATTACAATATTTACTTAATATTTGTGTACTTGTATGCGTTGTAGTTATTTTGCCCTTTGTAATAATTATTTAACATTGATTCTTTTCTAATATGATAATTATTCTATCTTTTTGAAAGTACCTTCTCTCTGATATTTGTTACATTGTATATGACTTGCTTATTTTTTTCTGTCTGTTGTAATTTTGTTTCTTTGCCCATATGTTGTATATAGTATTTTGGACTTAGCATATTTAGATAGCCTTTTCAGGTTCATTTTGCCCTCTTTATTTGTGTACTTATATTTGTGCTAGTTAATTTAATAAAAGATATTTTTCAAATCCATAATATATTATTCTCATCAATACTTAGTAACTGGAAAGAGGATAGAGCCAGACATGATATTGCAAATATGTATTTATTTAATATAAAACACAAACATACATATAAATATAAATATACAAAAATACGTTACACAAGCATACAATAAATATAAGTACTATACACATCCACACATACATAACAAATAAACTTAAAATTAAGACTGAAAATTATTCAGAAACATGGTGTCGATTGACAGTGCAGGATGCTGTTCTGGAGAGCAGTGACCCGCAAGCTGTTGTGTTTTTGTTGTTGAAGATTAAGCCAGCACAATGCCAGCACGGGCTCTTGCTCTCAGAGCAGCCGGTAACAGTAGATGTGTTCTGTAAAGAGATTAAATGTGGTGGTTATAAAAGAAAGGAAGGAAAGGACAGGCAGGGTTACAAACCCTTTTAAACCTTGCGGTACCCATCAGTAGGAGGAAAAATTAGACAGCAGAAAGTCCTGGTTGAGTTGTAGAAGACCAGGAAGGAAAATGGAAAAATTGCAGATCAAGAGAAAATATGAAAATCTAAGGATACTCCGAAGATTTCACTTGCTGAGGAAAAACGAAAACTTTTGATGTGAGATTCAAAAGAGCAGCTGTTATTCAGCGGGAACAACAGCTGCTTTGGGCCGAGGGTTTTGGATGAGGTGAGGTTGTAACCATTCCAGCAGTGTTCCTCTGTCGACAGGCTTTCCTGTCAGAGTCTCAAAGGGAATGAGGATTTCTTAAATTGTGAAAGTTATGCAACTGTCATTGCCTGTTGTGGCACTCTCTCAGCTGGCACTGGCTGGAACATCGGAGGAGGAGGGAGATGAGTTTGAAGAAAAGGTGAGGGAAGGGAAAGTTTCAGGTTTGGAAGGTGGTAAGGGGTTTGGATCAGCAGGAAGGGGAGGCGCAGGTACTGTTTGCTGTGGTTTCAGAGTGTAGTCAACTTTTCTTCCAAGAGTTTGACGCAAGCCTGCCCCTTTTATCCCAGGTCACAGCATTGCCAATTCGTCTCGGATGCGTGCGGTGTGGCAGGGTTGCCGCGTCTACTCCCACGCCATGCGAAGACCCACGTGGGCGAGGCGGGAACCCGGAGCGGCGTGGGACCACAGGTAAGGTCCTAGCAGCCACGTGGTCACCATGAGGTTGGCGCCGTGCTGTGTGGGTCGGGCCACGTTAAATGACAGTTGACGCGGCCACCCACGCATGTTTTTGAACAGGTTGAAAGTTTGTGCCTCTTGCCGACGCCCGGGTGGTGCGTAACGGTCATGTTGCATACTGGCGCACTTACATAGCATTTACGGTACGTTAATGCTAAGTTCAGACATTCACGTATCAAGGCACGTAAATGTACCATAAATGGTATGCAAGTGCGCCAGTATGCAGCGCGACCATTACGCACTACCCGGGTGTATGCCAGGAGCCATGAACCTTTCGACCTGTTCAAAACCATGCGTGGGTGGCCACGTCAACTGTCATTTAGCGTGGCCCTACCCACACAGCCTGGCGCCAACCTCGTGGTGACTGCGTGGCCGCTAGGACCTTAGCTGTAGTTCCCCGCCGCTCCAGGGTTCCCGCCTTGCGCCGCGTGGGTCTTCACATGCAACCGTGCCACACCGCACGCATCTGAGACGAATTGACAACGCTGTGACCTGGGATAAAAGGGGCAGGCGGCGCACTTGCGGGTCAATCGACACCTCGTTTCTGAATAATTTTCAGTCTTAATTTGTTATGTATGTGTGGATGTCTATAGTACTTATATTTATTGTATGCTTGTGTAATGTAATTTTGTACGAGTGGCTGTATATTTTTCTTATATTTATATGTATGCTTGTGTTTTATATTAAATAAACATATATTTGCAATATCATGTCTGGCTCTATCCTCTTTCCAATTACTAAGTACTGATGAGAATAATATATCATGGATTTGAAAAAGCTCTTTTATAAAATTAACTAACACAAATATACTGTAAGTCCACAAATAAAGAGGGCAAATTGAACTTAAAAAGACTATCTAAGTATACATTACTGAATTTTAAATAAGTCCAAAATACTATATGTAACATATGGGCACAGAAACAAAATTACAACAGACAGAAAAAAATAAGCAAGTCATATACAATGTAACAAATATCGGAGAGAAGGTACTTTCAAAAAGATAGAATTATCATATCAGAAAAGAATCAATGTTAAGTAATTATTACAAACGGCAAAATAACTACAACACATACAAGTACACAAATATTAAGTTTCGAACTAAATGCAGGAACAGACATTTAAGTAAATACAGTGATTTAAACAATAAAGAATACAGGAAAGTAACTAAATCGTGTTCTCCTGCCAATGCACTGAGCCTTCAGCCGATGAAAAATATTCTTTCAGCATGTTCCGCTGTTGTTTTGCATCCCTGGTTGCAGTGTTGCCGGTCAAGGTTGGAAAGGCTGCTCCTAAGGATGGGTCACTCCTCCAGCTACCAGGTATGACGGTATGTGTGACGGGGTGCTCCTGATCTCCTTCTTGTCTGCGTTTTTTCTTATTATAATATTATATGTATATGAAGGCTCGTGACTGCGCAGTTTGAGGTGAGCGTAATGGGCCAGGTGGTCAAAAAACAACTACGTATTACTGCGAAACTTGCTCTAATAATCCAGGGCTGCATCCTAACAACTGCTTCAAAACATACCACACGCAAGTGGACTACAAAGCAAAATACACATAAATGGCCCATGTATTGTAGCAATATTGAAAGTAATGGTAATTGTTTAGTTATGAATTTTGAGTGAATACTTTTCCTACTCTGGTTTAATTAACTTTTGTAAATAACTATGTTTTATGAAATGCATATATAAATATTGTAACAACAATGTTCCTTTCATTCTGAGCTTCTAAACCTTTTCAATATTAATTGGAATCATACTAATAAGATAACACTGATAGCTATGAAAATAAAGCAAAGTGATTGTGTCTGTATTTCCATGTATAACAAATAAGGTAAAAGTTTTAAATATGGTTAATTCTGATAAAATCATGAGTATGAATGTAGCAGTTATCATCAAGGTATAATGTGATGCAATTACTGTGCTTTTTTAATAAGACACAGCCCTATGAGATTGACACAAAAAAAATTATAAAAACAACGGAATTCCCAGCTATCACATCAGAGATCAAACATTTATTTCTGTATAAACACACACACAAAAACGATGATGAATATTAAAAGGAATTAATGAATGAACTGTCGAGACAAAGGGGTCGATTATCACTAAGAAAAGATGTTTTAGCAAGGCGTTCTCCACCGGCCTGTGTGCCCTACATGGGGACAACGTGAGGTTGACGTAACTCAGTAATGCACAACTTTACATATACGGTATACGTACGTTGGTGTTACGTGCTCTGCCATGCACTACTTTTGGCTGTGCCGCCGCTTGTCGGGCCACTTCCGGTAAGCGTCATGTCACGCTTACGAAGTGCGTACATTTGCGACGCACTATAATACGCTTGCTTTATGTACATCGGCCAATGTCACGTATCCATTTGGGCGGGGCTTATTCACTTCGCATATGGTCACGTTTCACAATTTTCGGCCGTGCATGGGCATACGTGCCTTGATACGTGAATGTATGACCTTAGCATTATATTTACGTACTTACCAATTTTCTGCCGTGCGTGGGCATGTGTGCCTTGATACGTGAATGTGTGAACTTAGCATTATAGACTTCCAGGTGTACATGTTTTACATCTTTTTTAAAGCAATGAAGAAGTAGATATCTCCCTCGCAGTGGATAACAGTCGGTAGATAGCATGACAGGGATAATAATACAAGCAAGGGTTAATGATTGGTGCCTCCTATTAACAACAGCTATCTGTCACAACTGTCCTAACCGGCTCCAAGTTGTATCTAGCTTGTTCCAGCAATGAAGAATGGAGAGACCGTTGGGCCTCTTTCACACGAAGCGGTTTTTTCCGCTCCGATTTGAGGGGGGAAACAATCGCTTACTTGACTGAAGAAACTGATGGGAGCTTTCACACAAAGCGGTAAGTGAGGGTAACCAATTTTCGATGCATTAGCGGTGCTCCACTGGCCTTGAGTTAATCTTATTTCACAGGAGGAGGTTTTGCCCGCCCAAGGAGGGTAAGCAAAATCGCAAGCTGAACGATTCACTTCTTATGGCACGTGTTCAAACCTCTCTCTCTCTCTCTCTCTCTCTCTCTCGTTACTTTGAAGGAAGTCGCATTTCTACCAGTCCAGGTCTGCAGATATTCCTCATGAATGTCTCTGATCAAGAATGTTGCTTTAAATATAGTGTCAGGGTGTGATTCTCCCTCATCAAACTAGGTTCCAGGTGACAACATCGTAATATACGGTTAATCAAAGCTACCCTTCCCTTGTCACCTCATTTTCTCCGAAATATGTTCCTTGTACAAAATATATGATGTACTGAAGAAAATGACGGAAACATGCTTGTTAACGAAACAAAGAATATGAGGATTAAATGACTGGACATAATACCACATCAAGAAAAATACGTTGTTCGAAAAACAGGATGAAAGAACAACATGAATCGAAAGACAAAGAAGCCTTTTCCCTATGAAAGAGCAAACAAATAACGCCATTCGGGAAGAGAAGCGTCGGAAGACTTCCTTCACAGCGAAAAGACAAACACAACACAGCAGCCAGGGATAACGTGGTAGTCCTAGAGCAAGAGAACAGATAAACACAATCCTGACAAAAAGAATGACTACCGGGAACAAACACAAAAAAATACAAATACGCCACAAACAAACAGTATGAGTTGGGAGACGACTGTGCCCACGAAAAGACAAAAATCAACGTACTATTCGTCTTCCAAGAAATACAACCAAGGATCTGGTGACTTCACCGCAGAATATATTTTTTTTACATACACGCTGTAAATGTATTGTACTTTGTATATCATTTCAATGACTTACAATTTAAATATAATTTACGTACTTGATATACAACGGCACTAGCATGAATGTGGAGATATCAGTTTTGGCAGATTATTTTTACATAAAATTGTCGTTGCCCATCAATAAATGACCTTTGACATGAAAAAATGAACATGAACAACGTAACAAAAACTAGATGAAACTGTGATACAGTACTGACGATTATATAAGGAGAGTATTTGTCAATTAAGAGCAATGTGCTTTAAAATATAACACGACTGGATGTTTGAACCTAGAACATTCGTTAACAATTTTAGTCAATGAAATATCAGCATAGGTATCGCAACGTTGAGCTCGAATATTGGAAAAGCTGATACCATAAATTCAACACCTAAAATTGGACGGAATGACCTTGGGTCAAGGTGAAAATGTGTCGAGTTTGAGGGGAAACAGTATAACACAACACCATGAACGCAAGCAGGAAAGAAAAGAAAATTTGTGACCTTCAACCTGACGAATGTCTAAATTAACCAAGGTCTCTTATGTCAGAGGTTATGGCTACCAAAGCAAGAATCCCCATGGCCTGTCACTCAGGAGACCGAGGTTAGTTCACGGTGCGACTCAGAAATTCATCTTTGTGAAACATGTTCTCATGTGTTCATTATATATATATATATATATATATATATATATATATATATATATATATATATATATATATTGTATATTCTACATACACATATTAAATATATGTGTGTATGTGTGGTTATGCTATACAGCCGAATTTCTCTCTCTCTGTTTCTAAACGTTCTTTGTCCAAAAGAAAAAAAAAAGAAAAACTTTTCATCTTGCGCAGTCCTAGCGATCACTCAATCGCTCATGAGTTTTGGCAGATGTATTTTCTTCCTGTTTATGTCCGTGTTGATCTGATTAGCTCCATATTATTACACCCAAAGTCCATTAGAAACTACATGGGCTTAAACTTGAAATGTAGCTTACTAAAGGACGGGAGGAGAACAAAGTGAAATACACAAGCCTCATTACAAATATTTATGTTTCCGTTTGTGTGAAAAGCTAACTACTACAAATTTAAAGAAATCCCTGCCTTAAAATGCCATATGTTATCACTACATCGGAATACGCTAGCCTCGTATTCATGAAGAGGAACATCGGATATTCACGTTCACTTCCGAAATACACAATCCATTGAAAAACAGCCTTTGCAATTTGTTAGAAAAATCATTTAGCTCCGTTCCTTATGGAACAAAACATGGCAAACATGAATTTAACACGAACTGCCCATTTTCTATCTACCGATGTATTTCCAGTGTTTGTCTTTGAATGTTTTTCGGCATCAGTATCGTACCCAAAGCACTGAACACGGGTGCATAAACTGTCCATGAAATAAAATACAAGAACAATTATTTAATAAATTCATAAAGGCAAGGTACTCGTTATAACCCAAGAACTAGTAAATAGTAAAGGACAAGAAAGTTTTTCTATCCATTTCAGGGACCGCGAGTCATCGTTTTTCTCAAATATCTTTCAAACTAATTATTTGATCGAATTGGTACTTTGACACAGTGTACAACACAACTACCTCTAATTTTTGGTAATCAAGGACACTGTCAAATGGTTTTAGTTAAGGAATTTACTCTTACTTACACGGTGTTGCCAAGCATCAGCAAATTATGCATTCGAACGTCCTTTACCTCCATCCCGTCCCTTCCTCCCCCTTCCCCTCCTCATCCCTCACTCAACCCTCTTTCCTGGCCTCCCCATCTCCGCCCCCCCCCTTTCCAGTCTATGGGGGATAGCAGATGTTCGATTGCGTAGTTTAGGCCTGCTGACTCATGCGACTTTGTCTCTAAACGTCAAGAGTAAACGCCTTAGTTAAACACCATTTGACAGTGCACTATATTACCAAAAATTAGTGGGAGGTGTCTCGTGCACTGTGTCAAAGTACCATTTCGATCGAATAATTAATTTGAAAGATATTTGAGAAATACGATGATTCGCAGTCCCTGAAATGAACAGTAGTTACTATACTCTGTTTTTTTTTTTTCCATCTGTCCACCCGCCTGTGGTGCTCGCGCATGGTAACACTGCGTCCGGGGCTTTAAATAGTTACGCTGTGTAAGTTTTATGTAAATAAAAGGATATCTGGGTGTACATTTGCAACTGAAAAGTGTTTTAATAATTTATTCGAAATAGGATATTGTTATTATTGTTGAATGTAAGCTGCGTTTTCGGGGTGGCGAATGGAACAGCCAGACGCAGTGGCGGGAAAATTGCTTCTCTCGCTGTTCACTACGGCAAGATGTCAACTTTATTGGACCACACCTACTCTGCTACTAAGCTACGTGTTACTTCATTACACGTAAGTATATCAGCATATACTTTTAATTTTTATAAAGTGCGTTTTAGCCAGATACGGGTGCAGTGTGCTGTTCCGTCCCCCTCTTTCCCTCCCTCCCCCAGGACCGTGATGCAACTTACGCATATCACTCGATTGATAAAACATCTGTTCGCCACTTTATTTTTATGGGGAAGTATTCGTTTTTCATCATTCTTTCTCGAGACCGTTTTTCAGCCAAGAATATTAAGGTGGTAATCATACAATGCTGACAATATCTTTATGACGCGCCGAGTTATAAGGAAAAACAAATAAGGATTTTTTTACATAAAAGTGTCTGCTGCCGCTGCATGATTCTATGGTAATTCCTCATTTCTCATAGTTGACTGAAACAAATTTGTAGCTATTCCTTTTATTTGATATTACAATTATGTTAACAAGACGTATCAGTGCTAGGCTACATTTTATTAATAAATGAAAATGTAAACAAATGTAAGGCTCCTTTGTCTAAGGGATTACCAACTTAATAGTCTTGGCTGGAAAATTGTCTCGAGAATGAATGATGAAAAACGAATACTGCCTCTGGCTGTTCCATTCGCCACCCCGAAAGGCAGCTTACATTCATCAATAATAACAATATCCTATTTCGAATATTAACGATGTAATTCGCATACAGTAAATTATTAAAACACTTTTCAGTTGAAAATGTACACCCAGATATCCTTTCATTTACCTAAAACTTACACATAGCGTAACTATTTTAAGCCCCGGACGCAGTGTTACCATGCGCGAGCACCACAGGAGGGTGGACAGAAGAAAAAAAAAAAAACAGACTATAGACGAAGGAGAGCTCTAATGAGCGAATTGGCAGCATTATGACGACTTCTGCCGTTGTAAGCCAGTATAAGAGAGAGAGAGAGAGAGAGAGAGAGAGAGAGGGTAAAACACAGACTTATTTACGAAACGTGAAAGAGCTATCATGATGAGATATATTTTGCAATTAGGCGAAATTATACTGCATAAGAAGCAAATGTACCCTTTACGAAAAGCTCCAAACTATTCTTAATTCTTAAACAGCCGCAAATGGCAGTTTCCCGGTTATTGTTCAGGGTAATCGAGCGCCCTAACGATCTGGGCACTCAACGTTATGAGACAATTACAGAAGTCTGTGTCACGAGGCAAGTGGAGACAGGACACAGGCAAATGTTGACGTCCACGGTTAATGCTTCGTAAGACTTAGCAGCAAGTGGGGAGATTTTTTATTTTATATTATATGGGGAGCGGGGATGAATAGGATACAAAAACGGGTGTACGAGTGGGCATTGGAGAAAGAGGATTCTATTAATGACTTTCACCTTTGGTGGAAGGAAGATAAGACTGATGTGAGAATATTTCACATATTCAAAAGTAAAAGAGGACAGCAAATCCTAATCGCACCAATTTATTTCTAGGTTTGAGAGAGAGAGAGAGAGAGAGAGAGAGAGAGAGAGAGAGAGAGAGAGGGGATACTTGCAAATAAGATAACCAGATGAGAGAAGATGATGCATCACCATTCTTCATCATGTTTGCACCTCTTAGCCACTGATGCAATTAAAGGTCACATCTGTATTCATTATCGTTCCCTTTCCTGTTGACGTCCCTTTCTACTTGCTTGTCCTAGCAATAACCACTCATCGCGACGACCTATGTCGATTATCCCAATCATATAAATATCATATAAATATCAGAAATTTATATCTTGATATCACACAACTGCAGTTTACATATATTTTTTTCCTCTTGTTTGAATGAAGTTCAGTATCTAAATTTTCACAGGAAACCAGCTTTTTGACAAGCGCCCCCTCCCCCACCACCAAAAAAAAAAAAAAAAATGGAAAAAAGCATGTCTGGGTATATATAAGATTTAGAAAAATAAAAAAAAAAGATCGTTATGGAGGAGCACCAAAACAATTATAACACTTAAAATAACGTTACAAAACGTGTGAAATCTTGACGAACGTGAAGAAATAAAGCAGAAGTGAGCTTCTAATATGATGAAAATTTAAAACATGAAAACCTGAAACCACCAGAAAAACGTAAGAGCAGAATACTTCTGAAAACATGATAAAATTGTAACAAAAAGGAAGTGAAAAATGTAGGAAACAGGCAGCAAACATAAGTAAAAAATGCGCGAAAGTTTCTTCAGCGCAATCGAGTTTTCTGTACAGCCACGGCCCATGAAACTCTTAGCCGCGGCCCATGAAACTCAGCCACGGTCCGGTGGTGCCCTCAGCCACGGCCCATGAAACTCATACCCACGACCCATAAAACTCAGCCACGGTCCGGTGGTGGCCTGTGTTGCTGGTACCTATAGCGCTGCAGAAGTACGATTATGGCTAATTTTTACCTTAAATAAAATAAAAAACTACTGAGGCTACAGGTCTGCAATTTTGTATGTTTGATGATTGGAGGGTGGATGACCAACATACCAATTTGTAACCCTCTAGCCTCAGTAGTTTTTAAGATCTGAGAGCGGACAGAAAAAGTGCGGACGGACAGACAATGTCATCTCAATAGTTTCCTTTTACAGAAAACTAAAACTCGGCAAGGACAGAAAAATCTTCAGATCAGGATTTCGCTGTAGGTTATCTTATAATGCAGTGGATTAATAGCCCTTTAAGGAAATATCCAGAAGACTGAAGAAAGATCAACTTTAAAAAGAACAAGACGGCCTCCGAAGTGTAAGATTAATCAGCACAAATATTTCCGGTAGTCCAATGATTGAGAATTGGTAGACTGCCAGTCTGTTGATATTGTACCACTCACGAGCTAATGAAAATCAGTACAATATGGATAGACATTCACTGGCATGATAAATTTATTTTCCCTCGTCCCAACTGCCGAATTCATAATGGAAGAACTGACAATTAAATTCTATTACAACCTATGAAGAATGCAACGTGTGTGGGGGAGGGGGGGCGTAACAATAACTCCACATAAATGTGTGTGCGTGTGAGAGAGTGGCTTTCTAGGCCAGAGAGAGAGAGGGAGAGAGAGGAGCATGGGTTGCTTTTGACGCGTAACTCACGCCTTCGTGTAAGCTATGCACATTGTTAAGGATGTTGAGAAGTGATAGTGATATAGCTTACCTCTCTCTCTCTCTCTCTCTCTCTCTCTCTGGCCCAGAGGAAATTAACAGAGAACGGAGAAATCTTAGAAAAGGGAAAGGAACGCCACTGCCTGACTGACACCATTATTTGGCAGCGGCAAGGGCCCGAGTCGGCATACGGCCGGCGTAATCTAAACCGTCTAACCAGCCATGTGCAACATTAGGCGAAACCAGATTCGTCACACACGAAAACATCATAATCGATATCTTGATCAACTGTGAATTTGGGATTGTAACTTCCTAGTTATATATCGGCGATAGTGCTGAACTATCCAATAGAAAGGATTTCAAATGCAAGTATGGATGAGACCCACCATAAACGTAAGATCGTAAAACTAAAACCTAATTATTCTGGATAATTAAAATGCGAAACGAATTGACTGGTGCTGTAAGACAAATTAACTCTCCTTCATGCCCCTGGCTTGGCTTGGCTAACAGTGTGCTTGGCTTGATTTAAATAGCGTTTGGCCTGGTTTGGCTAGGCTAGGCTTGGCTTGGTTAGCAGAGTACTTAGCTTCGTTTTGCTAGCAGAGTGTTGTGGTCTGGCTTGGTTAGCAGAGTACTTAGCTTCGTTTTGCTAGCGGAGTTTTGTGGTATGGCTTGATTAGCAGAGTATATAGCTTCGTTTTGCTAGCAGAATGTTTGGCTTGGCTTGGTTTGGTTAGGAGAGTGCTTGGCTTGTTTATCTAAAGAAGTTCTTGGCTTGGCTTGGCTAGCAGTGTTTGTCTTGTACTGGTTTATGTTTGGCTTGGAATGGTTTACCTTGGCTTGGCTTTACTAGCAGAGGGCTTGGCTTGGCTAGGCTTGCTTTGGCTAGCCAAGAGCTTGGTTTGGATTGGCTTGGTTAGTGGAGGGCTTGGCTTGGCCTGGCTAGCAGAGTGTTAGCTGATTTGGTTTGTCTTGGCTTGGCTAGCAGTGTTTGGCTTTGCTTGCCCAGCAGAGTACTTGGCTTGGCTTGGCTTGGCTTGTCTACCAATGTGTTTGGCTTGTATTGATGTAGCTTAACTTGCCTTGACTTGTAGAGGGCTTGGGTTGGCTTGGTTTGGCTGTAGTGGAGGGCTTGGCTTGGCTTACCTGGAAGAGTATTTGGCTTGGTTTGGTTTGTCTTGATTTGACTAGCAGAGGGGTTGGCTAGTCTTGGTTTGGGTAGCAAAATTCTTGGTTTGGATTAGCTTGGTTTGGCTTGGCTTGGCTAGCATAGTGCTTGGCCTGCTGAGTGCTTTCCTTGGCTTGGTTAGCAGAAGGCTTGGTCTGTCTTGGATTTTGGTGTTTGGGCTGGTTTAGCTAGCAGAGTGCTTAGTTTGGCTTAGCTTGGCTAGCTGAGAGCTTTTCTTGGCTATGCTTGACTTGGTTTACAGTTTTTGGTTTGGCTTGGTTAGCAGAATGCTTGGCTTGGCTTAGCTTGGCTTTTTTCTCAAACTGCAGAAAAAATGCCTTAAATATCTACACAACCCTATTATACGTGATTTCATGGCACCTAACAGACAGAAATTCAAACTACTTTCTGTCTGCAATTTTAATGAGCATCTACTGAAAAATAAAATATAAAAGGGGAAGATGATCAAGTATGGCAATGAAATGTCTAGTACGGTACAAATACTCATTATTCCTGTAAATATTCATTAAATAATGTCTCAAGGCTAGGAACGCAATAAAGACTCAAGGAAATTAATGTTCGAAGTATACCCTTTACATAAAGGGCTCTCTCATTAATATAAGATGAAAAATAATGATTCCTACGGAATTTACAGACAGCCTGATAATACGATTTATAGAACTGGTAATTCTCAGTATAGGCTATATCCACTGAGTTTTGTTTGGCTTCTCGATCTATCTCTTCCTTTGTTTCCGCGAGAATAAATCTTTTTGAGCTATTAATGAATGGTAATTCCCTGTGTGTATGTGTGTGTATGTATGTATGTATGTATGTATGTATGTATGTATATATATATATATATATATATATATATATATATATATATATATATATATATATATATATATATAGAGAGAGAGAGAGAGAGAGAGAGAGAGAGAGAGAGAGAGAGAGAGAGAGATACATATACATATATATATATATATATATATATATATATATATATATATATATATATATATATATATATATGTTATTAGACGACCAGATAATTTTTTTACCAAGTCATTGCATTCTGTTTATCGATATTTCTACTTAATGATAACGTAAATAAGTTAGGAGGTGTAACGTCATTGCTTTTATGTTAGTTAATAGTGGGGCTGATTCATAAGCGTTTGTAAGAATTGAATTTTCAGTATATATATATATATATATATATATATATATATATATATATAAATATATATACATATATATATATATATATATATATATATATATATATATATATATATATATATATATATACATATATATATATATACACACACACACACACACACATATATATATATATATATATATATATATATATATATATATATATATATATATATATATATATATATATATATACACACACATATATATATATATATATATATATATATATATATATATATATATATATATTTACAAATTGAAAATTCAGCTCTTACAAACGCTTATGAATCAGCCTCCGCTATTATTAACTAACATAAAAACAATGACGTTACACCTCCTAACTTATTTACGTTACCATTACGTAGAAATATGGATATACAGAATGCAATGACTTGGTAAAAAAAATTTATCTGGTCGAGTAATAACATTGACTTTCTAGTTTCGTAACTGCTTTCTACATCAAATCGCAAACTTCCTTAGCTCGACAGATTCCTGTCTATATACACATAAATTTAACACTTCACAAAAATATAAATAATCGCCAACGTATATCGAACTACTGCGATCCATGTCATTACAAATTTTACGAAGTAAGTTCTCCTTACGTGTGTGGAGGAGATAATAATAATAATAATAATAATAATAATAATAATAATAATAATAATAATAATAATAATAATAATAATAATAATAATGATTTCGGTAAGTCGATAACGAACGGGAAAAAAATAGCTACGGTCTTTATTTATTCTGACTGGGGGATTGTATTATGGCACCAACTATTTCAAAAACTCTGATCAACTTATCATGACAAGAGGAAAAATTCTGAATGTCGGAGGGAAGTGAAATAAAACGACGAAACGAACCATTTGATTTTTGATAATCTAATAAAGCCATGGTTATTAATACCCGACACTTTTAGAATCGCTTTTAGTAGCCTTCATATCAACATTTCTATTTGAAGTACATAACATGTATAGAAAAGTTCAATCGAAAATATAAAACGTTGTGGAAAATATATCAAGGGTGAAAACAACATATTAGAAGAAAAAAGCAATACATATCATCGCCAAAACCTGACTCATTCAAGAACAAGTTTTATTTGCCTTTTTCCGCCTTTCTTCTGAGATGCTTTTTTTTTCCCCTTCTCGCCTCAAGATTCCCCACTGACCTCTGGGTCGTTACTGCTCAGACCAGGACTGTAAAAAATCTTTATTTTTGCTCCGACAGAGCTTATTACTAACTTCCTAAGCTTATTACAAACTTCCCAGTCCCATCTTCTTTTAACGACTACTATTACAGCAGTCCAGGAAAAGAAATAACTTTCCCTTAGTTGCTTCGAATTTCTTTTTCCTAACTTTACTCGCTTTACATATTTCTAACACTTTTAAGCGCTATAAACTGATAATTCACACGCAATCGCTATAAATCAGGTAAAACAAAACTATGATTCCTTATGTAAAACTTCAGTAACACTGTCAACAAATGCATTAATAATAATTTTCATATGAAACAAAGAAGATATTTAAAAAGATTAATCCTAAGTGGTTAAAAGAAAATCAATAACATAAAATCATTTGTAATCGAAAACAAATTCTATGAAGCCCTGTTCCACTAAACACTGCGTAGACCTAGTGTAACCTGATGACAAAATTCTACTTAATCACTCGTAAATTGTAAGGAAATTTACCAAATTTCACACTAGAGGATACCTTAGATAAAAATTCATTTTAAACTTTCACAAATCCTTAAATTATGAGCACCACTTAATTTGCTAAATCCCCGCCGCAGACAGAAAATGTTCTGCTAAAAAGAAATATTTAACAGACAATACAAAATATTAGGTAAGAGAAACCCAGAGATTGATATGAATGGCCGGTTAAAATAATATACGGTGCCAACATTTTGGAACATTCCCTTTGATTAACAGTATACATTTTTAATTACCGTTGTTCAAGACTGTTTGCTATATAAAATTTTTACGTTCTGTAACCCTATTTTCCATCTGATGTTTGCAAAGTCATGGAACTGTAGGTGATCAAAAGTAATTAATTTCCAGCGTTTATGTGTTTCTATTATTCACGGAAGAGTTTACTAGATCAGATAAAACTTTTCATGACGCACATTATTACATACAATACAATACATTCCACGTAGTTTAAACGCCACCACACTTAAGCTATGCAAAATGTTTTTTATCGAGTAAAGTACCTTTCCGTGTTCATGAGAGAACACTTACATACATACATATACATACAAACACACACACACACACACACACACACACACACACACACACACACACATATATATATATATATATATATATATATATATATATATATATATATATATATATATATATATATACAGAAATCTCCTAAAGACAGTTACACTTAAATATACATAAATTCTTACAAATACTTAAAACCATTATAAAATTCAAATAAATGAAATGCATATCGAATTCATGATTATTTGAGTGAATATAAAATGTTCAATTACACTACATTTACTTTATACGAAATCATTTCGAATAGAAAGGTTTTCCTATTCCACGAGAAGAAATCTAGAAAGTTGCTTAAAGGAAATATTACTCAGGAATAAAAGCAAAGCTTGGATCGGGACTAACGTGAATTTCCCATTAAACTCATATAAACGAACCGACATACAGTCAAAAGAATTTCCAATAAATGATCATTAACAGTTTCGTGCTGTCAAATAACTAATTTTTTTAGAGTGGTATCTACGCCATTTAAATGGAAGGAAACTACCATTGTCCTGTGCAGAAATATCAAATAAAATTCAAAACTCTTGTATTTACGTACGTCTAAATAACAGGGTTAATAATTGGAAATCTAAAGTTGATAATTAATAATAATGCAAAGGCAAAAGAGAATATGATGACCAGATTTCTGAATGTCATTTCATCTTCTCACCTGGTAAATTCAATAATTATTGATAACGATGTACTCCCAAGACTTTTTCAACAAAGTCCATAATGGTTATAAATTACAAAAAATATAACTCAACAAACACGTTAACATGAAGCATCTTTACCTACAGTATCCTCTCCTTATGACTACAGTGTTATAACACTTGACAAGAACAGCTGTGAACTACGCATGTTCAAAAAATGGCTGCTTCAGGCCGATTGTCCGTGATGTGCGATGAGAGAAAACAAAAATAAGTAAATAATGCGCCGAAGTTTCTTTGGCGCAATCGAGTTTTCTGTACAGCCGCTACAGCGTGTAATCAAGGCCACCAAAAATAGATCTATCTTTCGGTGGTCTCGGTATAATGCTGTATGGGACGCGGTCCATGACACTTTAAACACGGTCCGGTGGTGGCCTGTCCTATATCGTTGCCAGAAGCAAGATTTTAGCCAACTTTAACCCTATATAAAATAAAAACTACTGAGGCTAGAGGGCTGCAATTTGGTATGTTTGATGATTGGAGGGTGAATGATCAACATACCACTTTGCAGCCCTCTACCCTCAGTAGTTTTTGAGATCTGAGGGCGGACGGAAAAAGTGCAGACAGAAAATGCGGACGGAAAAAAGTGCGGAAGGACAGACAAAGCCAGCACAACAATTTTCTTTTACAGAAAACTAAAAAGTGGCAACGTAGCTGAAGGAACGGTAACTACGACGTGAAGGAGAGGGCTGACAAGAGATGAAGCAATATCAGCAGCATTTCACATCATCGAGGACAATATAAATTACATAACTTACATGGCAGTCTTAACCGGCATGTTAATATTTCTCAGCACCTCTGCGAAAAACATGAGGGACTTGTGAAGGTAACTGAAAAGACGTTTGGGTGACTGCGTCGTGTCACTAGGAGGTACGCAGAAAAATTATAAAAGTTAAAGCAAGTGTTTTATTGGTAAGTTACCAAGATTGTTTTTACAAGTATTAAGACTCTTTCATCAAAAATTCCAATAAAAATGCGATGAATGTCGAATATTATCAAGTGAACATTTAATGATTGGAAGTGAATAATAACCACAACAAATAAAAACAGCGCCGAATTTTCTTCGGCGCAGTCGAATTTTCTGTACAGCTTATAATCAAGGCCACCGAAAATAGATCTATCTTTCGGTGGTCTCGTTATAATGCTTTATGAGCCGCCGCCCATGGAACTTTAACCACGGCCCGATGGGGTCTGTCCTATATCGTTGCCAGAAGGACGATTATGGCTACCTTTAACCTTAAATAAAATAAAAAGAAAACTACTGAAGCTAGAGGGCTGCAATTTGGTATATTTGATGATTGGAGGGTGGATGATCAAAATACCAATTTGCAGCCCTATAGCCTCAGTAGTTTTTAAGATCTGAAGGCGGACAGAAAAAAAGTGCAGACGGACAGCCAAATAGCCATCTAAATAGTTTTCTTTTACAGAAAAGTAAAAAGCACATCCATTTTCGCAAATTAAGACTCGTCATCCACGTCCCCATGCAAAGGAACAAGGCAGTGCAAAACACGAATACCGTCACCCAAATTCAATTACCTGGAGATCTCAAGAACAAAGGACTCACGTTTTCCGTCGCGCCTAACGAAGGCCCGACGAAAACAAGGGATTCAGAGAGGAGGAGGGACAGGTTGGAGCCTTAACAATTCCTGTTCTCATTCACTTGGTCTTCTTAAAAGCCCTGACAACTCAATAATTTCATCTAAATACCACATTACCTTGTAGCCGAGGCGAGAACGAGAGAGGAGAATCGGATGAAACTTGCAAATACCGGTGACGTAGCGGTGATGTGATCATACGTCACTACGACAGCAGAGCCGCCAGGTGGCATAATGTCAACTCACTACATGTTGTACTGGAGATCGAGAGCTTGAAGCAGCCGCATCTGCTACCTCTTTGGATACTTACCACACTATGTCACATCGCCAGTCTCAGTCTATTTCTCAAAAACTCTATTGGATACTTGAGAAAATATTTTAATATAACACCTCAAACTGTGCATATTTTGTAAGTGGTTAAAAAAAATCAGTTCTGTGAACAACCCCTTATATAATCTTCAGAAAATATTGGGCGGTGTACTGAATGTTACTCGACTACTATTTGTATCGAATGATCGTTCTCTACACCCCAAAATTCTTTGATAAAAAAAAAAAAAAATATATATATACATATATATATATATATATATATATATATATATATATATATATATTATATATATATATATATATATATATATATATATATATATATATATATATATATATATATATATAATGAGGAATATGCGATGCGCTTTCCTGACGTATTTATTGCACGTAACGAGAGAGAGAGAGAGAGAGAGAGAGAGAGAGAGAGAGAGAGAGAGAGAGAGAGAGAGAGAGGGTGGACAATTTTGTATAACTTTAAAATGATAGTAAAACAAACTTATAAATTTATGGCTATGAAATTATCTATATTTTCAGACATTATTCTCTTATATAGACAATCATGATATATCAGTTTGTACTTAATCCAGTATTTTCAAGCTTTAGTTTCCTTTCAGTAATTCCACAAAAAATAATTTAGAAAATAGCATATGCATGTGATTTCAGCTTTCCTAAAATACGTTTTTTAAACAGTATAATCCTATTCGGCATAAGTAAAGTGAAACATAATTTGCACGAAAAATCCCCTCTACTACATGGTACTTTACTAGGTACGACTTTAGCAAAATAAAAGTTTTATTTAAACAGCTTGCAATAATGTATCAGTATCACAGAGAAAATAAATACAGTCATAAACACATTTAGTACTTACACAGCAGTACACTTAGAATACTGAATCAGGTTCAACAGGGGTAAAGAAAACAAGAGAAACCCCTAATGATACGCAAGCAGAATTATTTCATAAAAAAATAACATAAGATTAATTTTGGTGCGCAACAAATGCATAACACAACAAACTTTGCAATCCAATACAAAACTTGCGAAGGATCCACTGCAAACTGAGGCACCTGAGGCAGAACATATTAGGATT
>NC_089752.1:42163861-42173861 GCF_040412425.1 Macrobrachium rosenbergii | reverse complement strand
ATATATATATATATATATATATATATATAGCCTCGGTGGCTCAGTCGGTAGAGCAGCAGCCTAGGACTTCGTAGAGGTCCGTGACGCAGGTTTAAATCCGCAGCCGACTGGTCAGTGAAGGCGGACACTTTGCTATCCATGTAGGCACCCCGGGATTACGTATGTAATCAACGGATAGGTTTGCTGAAAAGCAAATGGGTGTTACAGACTAATACACACATAAACAAAGCCACTCCAACATCTTCTAAAAACATAACAGACACCTCACACGTCTCGAACTGTCGACCTACCCGTCCAGTTCTCCTTGCTGCTTGGGAGAAAGGGAGCTGGGGATTGGCACGATACACGTACACATCGTTACCGGGGTCTAAGCGATGTCAGGCAGGGCAGCCGATCGAGGCTACGGTCTACCCTAACGCCAAATCAAAGTCCTTCGTAAAGAAGGCATCGTGCTTACCCCATATAGAAAATGGGAAAAAAAGCACGTTAAAACGAAGAGAAGATATATATATATATATATATATATATATATATATATATATATATATATATATATATATATATATATATAATCACAACAGAGCCACTGCTCAAATCCACATCGACGGGGTAACGAGGGAAAGCACAGAGCATTTTCATGATTTATTGTGCCGACGTTTCACAAACCATCTCGGTTGCATTTTCAAGGCTGCAAATATTTGAACACCATATTACTCGTAATACTCTTAGAATATTTCGACAAAATACATATTTACTACATTGACATCCTCAGTAAAAGCAAAATATAGCAGAATAGTGAAATTTAAAAACAAATCAGAATACAAAGATATAAAAAGAACGTAAACTTTTTACGTCTTTTTTACATTTTTTAAGTTTTTTAAGTTTACGTTCTTTTTATATCTTTGTATTCTGATTTGTTTTTAAATTTCACTATTCTGCTATATTTTGCTTTTACTGAGGATGTCAATGTAGTAAATATGTATTTTGTCGAAATATTCTAAGAGTATTACGAGTAATATGGTGTTCAAATATTTGCAGCCTTGAAAATGCAACTGAGATGGTTTGTGAAACGTCGGCACAATAAATCATGAAAATGCTCTGTGCTTTCCCTCGTTACCCTGTCGATATATATATATATATATATATATATATATATATATATATATATATATATATATATATATATATTCAACACTAACGAATACACAGACCCATGAAATACATGTTAAAGGAAAGCATGAAGGCGACAGGAATACCAACTATCTGCCTTTGTGTATGAGTATGACTTTCCCTTTTTCCTTTCTTTTTTTTAAAACAGATTAACGAGTACTGGACAGCCATGCTACCGAAACAAAATCATCGTTTAGCAACAGGTGCGAGAATATTCGGAGCTAAAAGTCCCATTCAGAGTCAAGATAAGGTGAAAAGTTTGTCTAGGAGACTTAGGCGGACTTCTTCTGATGCAAGAGTCTGCGTTTTTGTCCCTGAGGCGGCACTACTAGAGGCATCTTCGAGTGGTTTCGAACGTCACGAGGTGATTTCTCAAGGTTACCCTATTCGAAAACACCCATGTAAGGTACGTACAAAAAATATATCTGCCAAATAGGTGTTAACAATCGATCCTAATGACTGGGAAAGAAGTTTGCCTCAGAGAGCTACAAACCCAAAGCAACATGGAGTTAAAAACGGCACGGACAAGAACTGACAACATGAAATAGTGAAGGGGGCGAATGAAATAGAAATGCTAAGAAATCGTGTCTAAAGAAGAGGGACGGGAAACATAAACAATTCAAAAAATTGTGCTGGGGGAGAAATGCTATGAGTATATGATGCACTTTTAATTATTTGATTCGTCCCGTTTCCTTTACGTTAATTATGTTTGAAATTCCAAAATTTCACACAATAAATTCTGAAATTACCAGCTTAAGTGACATTATGTTCTCTCTAACCATAACAAACAATTAAAAAGAGCTAGTTGAAAATAATATGGAGGCAATGAACAAAGGCCAAGAGTAATAATAATGACAAAAAAGTAATAATCGTGCACAAGTAGAGCTTCATGGCAATTTTACTGCACAAGCACAACAATTCTTTGGGATATTCGCATTAAAGGGTTTAGAATACACCTGTCGAATCTGATCCTTTTATACTGCGAAGCTTGTAACTGGAATATTTATCTGCAACTATATAAAAATATTCTTTCTTGAAATGTTATGTTTTCTATGAAAAACAAATTAACTCCTCACTACGACAGAACCAGCAATAGTTCATCTATTAAAAACAGACGTTTTAAATTGCAATGACTATTATTCGGCCTACCAAAAAATAAGGTTAAAAGTGACTTTTTATAAACTTTAACATATACTGATAATCAAATCGACTTGTCCTTCAACTCTGTGTATGTGTGTGTGTGTGTGTATGAATGAGAGAGAGAGAGAGAGAGAGAGAGAGAGAGAGAGAGAGAGAGAGAGATGCTACCCAAGAGAAAATGACTAAATGTTAAACAGCCACCAAACACTCGTTCACAGTATCTGATCACGTACATGAGGCGAAGGAATGAAAGAAATGTGCTACATAATGGACAACAAAACAGTTAATCAAATCTAATAAGCCGCAATGGAAAAAAAGGGTCCATCCAATCACTAATGTGCCGTCCAGAGCAAAGGCTTCTTCCCTCACATTTTCTATCAAACGGCTCCAGAGACATCATAGGAAGGAGCAAAATCGTGGATGGGTTAAGAGATTGATGACGGCTATATGTATCTTCAATCATCATTTTTGTTATATAATAGGCACTTTTCCACTGGTCCATTTTCCCAGTGTTTTAAAAGAATACCTATTCAGCTGCCGCTTACGCTGTTCCAGTGATGCGAAATTTTTTTTCTAATCTTTTCACAAAGCTTACTTAATTGATTGAACGTAGTTTTACCATATTCTATTATTCGATTTCCAATTATCCTCATTCAGCAGGTGGGCCTAATACACTTGCCAGCTCAGTGTTCATAAACTTTCAATAACAGTCAATGTTTAAAAACCTCGCAATAACTCATGTATAATGAAATTCTAATAAACAAATGCCAAGACAATAACAAAAAGCCATTACAGTTAACAACCCTAAATATTACAGCATTTTTTTCCGTTAAATGATAGACAACACATAAAACTGAATTCTCTACTCTAGCCAAGACGAAAGAGAAGAGAAAGTGAATGACATGAAGAGAGAGAGAGAGAGAGAGAGAGAGAGAGAGAGAGAGAGAGAGAGAGAGAGAGAGAGAGAGAGAGAGAGAGAGAGAGAGCGCGACCGTGCTTAGGCACTTCGATTGATGAACATCTCAATACTGTTACACAGTTTGGTGACTCACTTGAGAACACTTTAGCGAAACCTAATTATATTTTCGAGGTCAAACGCATATGCATCATCCTCAATGTAAAAAAATTAATAAACAAGAACTTCAATCCTGACTAACTTTCCATTACTCAACAAGCTTACAATTACAAAAGCAATAGATTCAACTATTTATCATTCTTTCTGCAACAGAGCTCCCTCAATAACAGGTCTTGTGCCCAAACTTGATTAGATATCCTGATTAGGTTTGTATTCTTTCAGTTCCGCCAACCTTGGAGTTAGAGCTCGCCCTTACTTCGTCTTCAAGTCCATCACATGATAAAAATAAAATGCCATACATTTAAGTTATGATGTTAATTAGAGGAGGAGGACTTGTCCAATTCTTATAACCAGGTGTGACGTGCTCCATTTCCGCAAATACGCTTGTTTGCGTGAGCCGGTGCCTACCATAAAAGTCGTTTTCTCCAAGAACCGCGTTTTGCGTGCCCATATTATGTTTAGACCGTATCCTCCCTTTACTATATCCAAAAAATTGGTACACCTCAGTCTTTTTTTTTCATTGAATTTACGTTAAGCAACTCACAGTAGTCGATCAATTATTCTTCCAGAGTTATCTGACCTTATCCCAATCAGAATTTTCTCTTTATGGACTTCTATGACAATCAAATTTTTATTTCTTTTAAACTTTCCCTCAAACCCCTTAGTTAGTCTACTTCATTCTTTCTTCATTTCTTCGTTAACATTTATTCGCATCTAGACGTTTCTCCTCTTTTTGAACACATGGAAAAGCCGTAATGCCGCTGTGTACTCTAGTATTTTAAAATTTGTACTTTCAAAATAAAGAAAAAAGTAAAACACCACGCCCTGTAAACTTTACGTTAAGCTTTGAATACTTATCGCAAAAAAATAAAGGGTATCTGTGTTGTTGTGTGATAGGAAAAAGTCGGGAGTGACGACCGAACGCGTTTTAAATCAATTCGCGACGCACAAAAAGACAGCAGTAACTGGGAATCTCGATGGATGCCAATTACCTCCGTGCACGGCAAATTTACATTCGAGTGTCAACTGACAATGGGACACTTGGTCACGGACTTCAGTTAAAATGCTTCGCTGAAATGCAGACCAAGGGTGCATAATCAATTTCTGCTAACGCGACCGATTATTAAACGTTCTTAAAACTGAACAGACAAATAGGCTAATCTTAAATATACGAACTGCTTATCCACGAATCCAGAATGATAATGTACAAAGTTACGGTTGTTTTACATCTCCCCGCCTCTGCCCCCTCCCTCCACTCTCCTCTCTCTCTCTCTCTCTCTCTCTCTCTCTCTCTCTCTCTCTCTTATTCTGGAGACAAAACTAAACCATCTGAGGGTCCAAGCAACAACGGTCAATAGATATCTTTACATATACTTCCTAATTGTACTACTTTATGTGATTAGATAATGGCTTCCTTGGTCAGGTTAGAATGAACGGAATATGGGTGGCAACCCAGGCTATGACCAATATCCTTAACGCAAAACCCCAAAATGTCATCTGCTTTGGCCTAATAGAAATATAACACAAATCTTTGGGTGAAAATACGTGATTACAAAACATCCGGTAATTATGAGGCCTCAGTTGCATAAATGATTTCGATAAAAGGCAGATCGATAAGAATACTTCTTTTAATAGCATTCACAGCATGCTCGTACGCATATGGTAGGCTATATCAGCTGGAAGCATTTAATATAACAACCACTCACGAACCAACAAACCTCTAGGCTAGCCTACATATATTTCCAATTCTCGTATCGCACCATCCAAAGTACTTGTAATCAACTAAATAAAACAGTATTTCAATAAGGCAACATCCAAAGGTACGGTCCTTCCTTGAGATTTTGTATAGGGGTGGCATCCAGTAGGTCATTATGCACAACGAGCAGAGGCTAACATTATTTTTCTTAACCGGAATGACGTGAAATCGGACAAATCCATAAACGAATTTAAAGTTCCTACTTTAAGTAACCTGCTTTTAGAAATCTGATTCGCAGTTGAATAAGGTTACGATGGAAACGGCATGGTCTTACATACGGCAACTTCTTTCCAGCCGAATATAAATTCTCCAAATAAAGAAACTTTAATTCAAGTACTAACCAAATATGAGAACAGCACTTCTCAATTACAGAATTTTTTTTCTCACAGTAAGCTATAGCAGACACAGTTAAATGTGATCATTCTTGGCACATCAGACACTCCTCTCTGGAAGTCGCCAACTAGCCTAAAGACAATTGTTTTAAAACTCCGCTACGTTAAGCGATGACTGAAAAGAAAATTAATTTGGATAACCCTGACAATTTTAAATCCCTTTTCTAAGTAGAACCCGTGAACAACATACTAAGTCTACTAATCACCAAGCTCCAACATGTCTCCTCCTCAACATTCAAGCCAACCATTAAACTCTCTGCCATCTTCTCCCAATTCCACCGCTCCTGCTTCTTTGAAAGGCAACAGAAACATTCTGTGGTTAAAATAGCTTTGTTCATCATTCAAAACAGCATTATTCTTCACCACTAGCAATATTAATATAATAATAATAATTCGCGTAAAATCCTGCGACAATCAGAAGCTAGCCAGTTGATCAAGCCTGGGCCCGGAATTTTGCACGAAATCGCATAAATGCTCAAGATATTAAACAATAAATATCGAAATAAAACAATAAGACAATAACCAACGCGTGCATAGCCTGTGATAAACTAATTTACAACACTTACTCAACTGGTTTGGTCAGTTCCCAGCGACCGTTGGGTTTTACGATTCTAAATTTTTGCGTAAAACCTATTTTGTCTACTGTCTTATCAAAGTTCCTGATCCGTTATTGAACTAATATCTAACGACACACGACTGTGTTACGAAGAGCTCTCAACGACCACGTCACCACAACACCAAGTAGGGAAGACTAAGTCAGTCACTGAAAATATTTAAAGAAAAAATACGACATTGTACGATAGTTTTAAAGGGTAGCATAGCACTCTTTGCTAATGGTTTCGACCGCTGTCATTAACAATGCTCTGGTGCGTATTTCACCGTCTTTCTTTGGTTAGTGATAATCAATTACCACTTCGTGGCTGCAAAAAAAAAACAAAAAAAAAACAAATACATACTAGTATGAGGTAACAGCAGCCAAGTCTGAAGCGTTCTGCCTCGGATGATCTAGGCGTAGGCTACCCCAGTGAAATAAAATTATCACTCATAGAAGTATTATTTTCGTTTGGCCATTTAAACCCATCTGGTTAATTTGTTTGGTGATATTCCTTTTATTAAAACAATATATTCAAGGACTCCCTCATTCTCGCTATTTGCAGAACTGCCATAAAAAGGTACGTGAAGACACATGATCCTCGCAACAAAGTTTTGCACATTTTGTCGGAAATTCCCCGCACAACAACATTTTCGTAATATTTCGGTGTATTAACATATTTCCATATGATCTATTTCTTACTGTAAAGTTATCAGTATCGTCTGTCATAAAAATTACTGATTTTATCTTATTTTTTTATTGTGAATTGCCTTGTTGGGTAACCAACAGACGAGACCTATGTTTTTGTAAAAGTTATTTGTGTGAAATCCAAATGTATCTTCATGCTTATGAGTTTTGTAGAAATATGTACGCCTCTATTGCATGATAGTAGGGGTAAAGGAACCACATCTATTCGAGAATGGCACGCTAACATTATTCTGTTTAATTTTACTATGATACTGATTAAATAATTTCTGTATTAACCATTGAAGCTAAAAGAGAGTGTTGGAGGGGAGGGGGGTTAGTGGCGTTTATGAAAAACATGCTTACATCTGCATCGGAGTGTTGAGTGATGCCCGATAATCGGGCTGTCACTTTGCCACTTTCCGGCATTAGATTTGAGAATGTGTGTATAATAACGCGTACTGCATGGACATGACATGGCCCAAAATTGTATTGTCACACACCACCAGCAAATTTACGACAATTAACAAATATATTGAAATTCCCGAGTGTTATGTTTTTAATTTATATTTGTTAACGAACTTGATAATTATCTTAAATTTTTTATGTTAATGTGAACTTCGTAAGTCACTTCTGTGCTCGCATAAATTGTGCAACTTGTCTCCTTTTCCCAAGTAACCCGAATGCAGAACGGAACGAACAGCTTCTGGACTCAAATTTTGAGTTGACCTGTTATCTGGTGTCGTGCTTTGATGTGTGTGGACTTAAAAAGGGTGATTTCCCCTATCCTATGAACGTTGTTGCAACTCTGGTTCATTTGACTGTCATTGAATTGTCATTCCCACTGAGTGATTAATTTTCATTTATCTCTTAAATAATTACCCAATTGATATGTTTAACTTTTAATTATTAAGTTAATCTTAAGTTTAAATTCAGCAAGCGCGTTTCAATGTCCCTCCATTTTATTTAATTTTTTTCTGTGTACCAGTTTTAGTGAAATGTGAATATAATTTGATATGATAAATTCTGGATAGTGTTCATACTACGAAGTTACGCAAGTGACTCAAAGAAACGAGGTAACATATACCGAGTCCTCTAGGGTCTGAAAATCAACCCGGAGTACTTGTAAGATTTTAGAGAGAGAGAGAGAGAGAGAGAGAGAGAGAGAGAGAGAGAGAGAGAGAGAGAGAGAGAGAGAAGGGGGGGAGCACCTCTCGTTGTATCTTACAGCAACTTATGATCTGTGTCCATGTCTATAGGGACTGGTCAGCAATTGGAAGTACTTAATTGTGGTACTATTCATTAATAATATGAGTGTGTCATCCTTGTTAGTACTGAATTGAACTGAACTGAATATAGAATTTAGGCCAAAGGCCAAGCACTGGGACCAATGAGGTCATTTAGCGCTGGAATGGAAATTGACAGTAAAAGTTTCAAAGGTGTAAGAGGAGGAAAGCCTCGCAGTGGCACCATGAAACAGTTGTTAAGAAAGGGTGGAAAGTAAGATGGAAGAAAAAGAATATGAAAGGAGGTACAGTAAAAGGAACGAAAGGGGTTGCAGTTAGGGGCCGAGGGCACGTTGCAAAGAACCTTAAGTAATGCCTACAGTGCACCACATGAGGTGCACTGATGGCACCACTACTCCCTATGGGAGTTAGTACTGAATTGGGTCGAGAGACATCTCCCCGTAGTTTAGAAACCGCAAAGGGAGCCTTCTGGTGTTGTTGTCACGCACGGTTTTTAGCAGCTTTTCATCGAGTAACAACATTAAGCATTCAGTTAGTCAAATTTGTCCATACAATCACCTTTTCGCCACACATTTAATTTTCATCTTTATAGCGTTCCAGTGCCTACTTAAAACAACATACATTATGCATACCACCATTGACTGGTAAAAATTATTTAAATCTTTGGAAATACATCTTGAATACGTCCGTACACATAATTACTGTAGGTCAAATTACAAATGCAAAAGAAACATGAATACAAGAATAAGCCTGTTAACGGTACTCTGTAATTAGTCAACGACTGAACTTATCCCCGAAAAAAAAAAAAAAAAAACTTTACCAAAGGTTTAGATAACACAAAATAAACGTTAACGCGCAAGCTCGTCACACACACACACACATGCACAGTGGGTATGACATCTTAATCATTGTCACTCTTCAACTTTAAAACGAGTTCTGGAGATATCCCTTGGAAGACAATATTCAGGAGCTGCACGATTAACTTGACTTTTCACGTCCATGCAAATGTGCCTAATAAATTACGATGCATCATTCGCATGGCTAATTGGTTTCGATAAAATAATCGAAACGATACTTCTACTTTTGTATAATCTCGCTGCTGACCACACAAATGTCATCACTGTCTTCATTTTGTTATTTTCGTTGTCATTTTCCGGTACCCCACAGATGCCACGTTTTCCTCTCCTGTCCCCTTCTAGGGAGGTTGTCGCCTTCCAGCGGCCTGTTTGGAGGCCACATGGTCCCTTCGCGTCCAATTAATGTTATCTCTTCTGACGATTCTATGTCCAGTAGGTCATCGCTCCCTTGGCATAGTCGCTGTAGGCTTAGAACCCCTTCCAACCCCACACCACCTCGTTTCTCTAATGGTATTAAGGGTTGCTGCAATCCCTCTTTCCTCTACACACAGGTTTGTTATCTCGCTTAGGCCCGTAGAGGTTGTCGCCTCTTACCACAAGCCACGAAATAGTTTACCAATATTCGCTGCTTCTTACAGGGTATTCTTTTTCCTGGCCCCCATACCATGCCTATAGTTTCTTTTTAATCTGGTTATCTTTTCCCTCCATAAACACCACACGATTATAAACTTGACTCCCTTCCGTCGTCCCCTATGTAAGTTTCTCATTCCCACCACTAAGTGTTAATTATTGACCTCTCGCATTCACTGAGGGAGGAAATAAATCATAATCCCTCTCCAAAATTCTCTGAAAAAACGTTCATTAAATCCTTACTTATTTATAGATACTCCCATGCCTTACAGACAGCTTCTTCAACAATCTCAAGAATCTTTGGTGCATAAGATTATATTTTCCGAGAAATGGAGATAAGAAAATTACTTTCCTCATCCGACACTCTGAGGCATAACCCTCTCTTAAGCTTTCTAATAATGGAAATAAAAAACTGAAAGAGACTGCAGTCATATACGGGAGCCTCGCCCACGACAAT